>NC_081572.1:7012930-7072486 GCF_022355385.1 Mustela nigripes | reverse complement strand
AAAAAAAAAAAAAAAAAAAAAAAAAAAAAAAATGAATAACCAAAACTGAAGACCTAAAAGGACATGGATAAGAAGATAGGGCACGGAAAGAAACACAATAAACCAATGAAGAAGAAGATGGTCAGCGATCCACTGACTAATTAGGGAAATGCACATGGATGTCGGATGCGGAGGACAGTGAAAATGGGGTCACCATCTTTTTACTTTGAAAACTGAGGTTCATGCTGCATGCGTTTTGTGGATGTTTTGATCGTTCGATCGCATCTGGTTCTCAGGCATTATAAATAATGTTGTCAAGAACAATCTTGTAGCAAACCTGGGATCATTGACTTAAGATGAATTCCTGGGGGGATCATCAACATTTAGCCTCCTGTAGCTGATCGAATCGTTTTCCAAAGCGACTCGAGTAGGCGGGCTTGAGCCAAGGCCATACTGGGCAGGGCTCAGAGCCCTCCTGGGAGTGGCAGCTCTGGATTAGGAGATTGGGGGGAAAAGATGGTACCTAACGTTCACTGAACTTCTGTGCCATGCCAGGCAGTGTGCTGGACCCTTCCGCATTGGTCAGGCATCTTATTTAACCCCACGACAGCAACAGGGAGCAGGCAAGTGTTGTTTTCTTGTCGTACAGAGGAGGAAACTGGAGATCAGAGGGGTTTAGTAACTTCTCTGAGGTTGCACAGTGAAGCAACAGCTGGAAGGTCTCCAGCCTGAAAGTCTGTGTTCTTGCCTGTAAAGGTAGCAGCAGGTGGTTTGGTCGGAGGCTAGAGGGACGTGGGGAAGGGGGTGGGGAAGGCACCGTCAGGAAGGTTGGAGGACCTCAGAGATAATTTCGCCCCTATTTTGTCCCTGTTTACAAATTTCCAGAAGGTTGTTCCTGCCCCTGGGCGCCCTGACATGTAACTCTCAAGGGAAACTTCTCCAACAAGGAATGGATGGACAGATAGTAAATTGCAAAGGGCAGGGGGGAAGTTGCTTTGTTTCCTTCCAGCCCTGACTCGGTAGGTGCATTTAAACCCACACAGACCCAAAGCTTTCAATCACCAGCCTGTGCATACAAGCTTGCATAGTTTTCAGCAACAGGAAAGAGACTTCTGTGTTCTCTTTGGTCCCAGAGAATTCCAGATCCTTTCCCATCTAATTGCTCTTCTTAACCCTCTCTGGGTCTTCCCCAGCAAAGCCAATTCCTCTCCCTGCCACACTCCATCAGATCAGCTCCCTCCCCAGACTGCACAATTAAGCATAGCCCGAGTCTTAGCAAAGAGCGGGTCTGACATTACCTTTTAAGTAAATTCTAAAGATCCAACGAGGTTAGAAGGAGTTTGGAGGCTCAGAGTACATTTTCTAAGAGGAATCACTCCTCCCAACCAGAACTGCATCTTCAGATCTGCCGTACGTAGCCAAAGGAGATAAACCATGAGTCTGGTTAAACCATGAGTCTCCGCATAAGCAGAGAGACACATCGCTCATCCTGCCTGGGATGGACCATAAGTCACTTTCCTTGCTCTGCTATTATTCCTCGAGAGCGATCATTGGTTAAAGTTATTCCAAAAACACCTGGCTATTCCTGAAGACGTGGAACGCCATGAAGGAAGTGCCAGAAGACTTTTTACAATGTCCATACTCTTTGATCCAGCATAATTTCACTTCTACACATTTATCTTAAGAAAATAATCCGATTTGCATGGAGGTCTACCTACAGTATATTCCTCACGGCATCTTTATACTCCTAGAGAACTGGAAGCAAACCAATGTCCAATAAAGGAAACGGACCAGGAAAATTAATGTGGCTGTTAAAAATCCTGCTGCGGAATAGACAGAGATGGGGCCCGACGGTGGCAATATTACCATTAGCGGGCTGGCAGGGAAGCAAGCTGGAAAACACTACGCACGATGTTAGATACTCGAATAAGGAAAAAATATGGGGGAGGAGAGAAGTCTAGAAAATCTATGTACCCAAAATGTTATGAGTTTTTCTCTAGGTGATGGATTTAAGGGCAGTTTTCTTTCCCTCGTGCTTTCTGGTTCTCCGTGTTTACTGCATCGAGCACCCTTTGTAATAAGCAAAAGCATTTTTCAAAAGAGAGGGTTGTCAGACGGATCCTTCGGGGGGTGTCAGGAGGTAGGCAAGGGCGCACGACACCTGTCTGCTCCGGTCAGGGCTCAGGTGGCGGTGGGGGCTGTGGGCCGCAGGAGAGGGGCGCCCGGCTCCTGGATTCATGTCCTGTGATCACTCCTGCCTCCTTGATCCACTGGGGACGATCCAGGTCTCAAATACCCAGCCTGTTAGACACAGTGTTTGATGAAAGATCGCGTTCCTCGGATTAGTGCTGGGTTGACAAATGACCCATGAGTCCCCAGAGAGAGACCGGAGCTGGAGCAGAGCTTGGTATTTATAACCCGGTCTCCCAGGCTGGGCCCGGACACCGCACAATTCTGACAGATGATTCTCATGAGAAACTTTCAGTTTCCATTTGATTATGGGCCCATAAACACAGATTGCAATTGAGTGGAGTGAGGGCTCTGCCGGAGTCGGGCCTGCCAGGGCTCGGGAAGCCTTCGTGGTGGCTCCTGCGTGCCGGCCCCGCCCCTGGAGCCCCCCGCTGACTGTGGCTCTGAGCAGCTGCCCGTGGTTACGTTTGCGCTCTGGTGAGGCTGTTGCCAGAACCCAGGTGCCCCTGTCTCTCCGGTCGCCTGGGGGGATCCATCTGCCCGTGCCCCTCCCCCAACCCTGGAGCGCTCAGTCCTTCCCGCCTTTGGGTGGTAAAGTGGGTCCAGATGGTTCTAGGAGACTTTGGCCAACTTTGGTCTGGTGTCTACGTCCTACTTTTTCTCTCCTGCACTCATCCATTCATTCCTTCATTCACCCATCCATCCATCCATCCATCCATTCATTCATTCATCTGTTATGGGCAATACTGAGCAGTGGCCATGTGTCAGACGTGTGGACCCAGAGAGAACAGGCAGATGTAGGGATACAGAGACTGAAGTCCCACGACTGCCCTAGCAGCCCCACTCTGAGACCACATCATGGGCATTCACTGAGAGGAGTTCCAGTGCTGAGCGAACTCAGAGGATCGAGAAGCCAGCCTGGGCTGTGAGGGAGCGAGGCTGGCCACTCGGCCCCACTGATGAGTCCCCAGCACTTTCACCACCCTAGATCTCATGGGGGTAGATTACAAAAGTGGAACGGTGGCGTCTCTATCTGCATGTTTCCTACCATATTCCAGCTTTATAAGCTAAGATTGCTTCTTCTCCCTCCAGCGACGGAGAGAAGATTAGGATTTGCTTCGGGACCCTCAAGCAAGGGGATGAGATGTCCCCATAGCAGTGACACTCATGCGGTCTTGAGTCTTTGGCTGGGACTAATTCAGGTTGTAGGTCTGGGCCCTGTTCAAGTCACTGGGAAGCCTAAGGGGCCCAATGAGATCCAGTCTGAGGACGCAGCGAGCTCGTAGTCTGCTGGGAAGAGAGACAGAGACCGTAGCCAGAGAAGCACGGGCCTATGTACGTGTCCTGTGCAGAGAAGCTCCAGGGGTAACTTCAAGCTGAGAAGGAGGTGATCGGGGATGGGGTGCGGCATGTGTTTTATATACAGGCAGAGGGAATGACAGCTGGGTGGCAACAGAGGGAGGGACCGGACTCTGATGCTTTCTGAAAGTGGAATGTTCCCCAAAAAGGGGGTGCAGGAGGGAGGCATGGGTGGGGACTCGCAGGTTGCAGAGTGGAGATAGCGGGAGGCGGACACTGAGGGAAATGTCACTTCGAACCCACACCTCTGTCACCGGGCTCCCCACGTACCAGCCCTACATCACGGTCCCTTCCTCAGTGCTAGGATGTGTCACCCTGTCTTGTCAACACGTGCACCTGTCTGCCTTCTCTGATGTACATTTGCACCGTGCTCTGGGTTGTACATGCAGACTTGAACAAGAAAATGCCTGACCACCGCCCCCCTAACCCGGCCCAGCGCGAACCCCAGTGCAATGTGCCTTGGCTCAGAGCCAGGGACGCCCTCCCTGGACCCGGGCTCAGATGCCAGGTGGTCCAGCACCACCGCAGGGCCCAGATGATGGGCTCTGCAGTTCAGGCTCCTTCTCCATACAAACAGCCCGGCCCTCCCAGCGTGTGGAAGGCCTCTGGCCCAGGTGCGGCTTGCACCAGCCTCCTGTGCAGACCAGCTGCCGGGTGTCTGCTCTTTCATCCCGGTTCCTGGGAGGCCCTGGCTCTGTATCCTTCGCAAACACATCTGGACGTCTTCAGACCACATGACAGGAACATCTGCCGCCAGAAAGAAAAGGACACAGCGGCCCTTTTGTAATGGCTTCTAATTGTCTCCAGCCCTGGAGGCACTTGCGCTTGGGTCGTAGATTTGAGGGCTTCCAATATGTTTCTAAAAGCGTATTATTGTCTCCCATGGCCTGGGAGGCAGCAGGAAGAAGGGCAGAGCACAGGGCAGAGAGACCACAGGCGCTGAGCCCAGAGGCTGATGCAAATCTTCTGTTCCCAGTAACCCTTAGAATGGGACAGGCAGGGGCGCCTGGGGGCCTCAGTGGGTTAAGCCTCTGCCTTCGGCTCAGGTCATGATCTCAGGGTCCTGGGATCGAGCCCCGCATTGGGCTCACTGCTCAGCAGGGAGCCTGCTTTCTCCTCTCTCTCTCTGCCTACTCGTGATCTCTGTCTGCCAAATAAATAAATAAAAATCTTAAAAAAAAAAAAAAAAAGAATGGGACAGGCACACAAGGAAGGAAGGCGGGGTGAGGCGGCAGGGACCCACTGGACCCCTTGGCCTCAAGGCGATGAGGGTCTCCCGTCACTTCCTACCTGCCCTCAGCAACATCTCTTGGCCCCAGGGCTCTTTCTGAAGCCCTAAACGTTCGCTTTGCCGGAAGGGGGACTTAACCTGGTCTTCTGGCTCAGCCTTCAGCCATGAATGAGAGGACTGGGTGTGTAAATGCCCCGAGGACATTGTTCCTCGGCTGCGGCAGTGTCCCCCACCCCCAGGGTCCTGGCATGCCCACAGGGTGCAGCTCCGGCTGCCCAGGAACCTGCTCCCCCCACTGCCCTCCCTCCGCTGCCTCCCCTCCTCCTTCCCCGCTGCAAGTCCGGCATCCCCCGAGGTGCCCCGGGGTCAGCACCTGCTTTGGGAAGAACCCGCACGGAGCCCGGTGATGGCGGACGTCAGCGGCGGGGAGAGCGTGGGTCGTTTTCACGGCAGTTCAAACAGAAACCAAGAGCCTGTGGATGTTCTGGGGCCTCAGAACAGAGGAGAGACACCGTGGGACAGAGATGACCCATTGAAGGCAACAAGAATCCTCTTGTTCAAGGACCAGTTCGGAATGTGACAGAAGACCTGGAAAGGCTCCTCAACCAGCCCAAGGTGGAACCTCACAGCCTCAGAGGCCAGGAGCTCGCCTGGCTTCTCCATCTCCCCAAAAGCAGACTGTGCTTCCTTGTTGGAATTCGAAGCCATTTCGCCTCCGAGTCAGAGACTTGGGTTGGGTGAGGGTAGCACATTTCGACACGGAGTATCACAGAGAAAGAAGTGTAGGCTTTACAGTAGCCAGATGCACGGACCCGATGGGGAGCAGAATGGCTGGGGCCCCGAGTTCCCCGCCTCGAAGAACAGCCCTTGTGATTGTTTCCTGGTAAGCTCCCCGGTCCAGCCATGTGGGTCAGCCTTCTCATTTTACAAAGAGGGGAACCCAAGCCCCAGTGACTTCACTGCTGCGGGACCCTCACCCACAACCCCAAAGTTCACCCTGTTTTCATGTTCCTTTACAAACAAGCTTTGCAAATGTTCCTAATTTCTTTCCATCACGGTGGCCCATTTCACGCACGATTTATGGAGTGCATTGGGAAGAGAAGACATGGAGGAAACTCTCATTTGCGATCTCCTGAAAGGGCAGCATGATTCGAAAGGGGGTGGACAGTAGAGCAAACGCGCTGAGCTCCCATTTGCAGTGGGTCGGAAGGACAAACAATAAACCATTCAGGCCGAGCTCCCAATACCTTCGGCTTTGCAACCTCGCCAGGCACAGAGGGGAGCCTGGTTCTCTTCAGATCAGATGAGCCTGCTTACAAATACTTCCTTACATACCCACTAACACACAGCATCCTGTCCTCGGTGTGTGGTTGTGACCCAAGAGACTGAGCAGACATCAAAGGAACACCTACCACAGAAGTAGTGGCCTTTGTCCTGGCTTTGTAGAGCTAAGACCCCATCTCTGCCACTACCCCTTCGTTGAAGCATGCAATTCTTTTTTTTTTTTTTTAAGATTTTATTTAGGTTTTTGAAAGAGAGAGTGAGCATGCCCAGAGGGAGGAACAGAAGGAGAGGGAGAGGACAAGCAGGCTCCCTGCTGAGCACGGAGCTGGATGACGACGCGGGGCTTGATCCTGTGACCCATGAGATCAGGACATGAGCTGAAATCAGGAGATGGACCCTCAGTGACTAAGTCCCCCAGGTGCCCTTGCAGTTCTTTCAATAAGCAGGTTGGAGAGCAAGAGGGAGAGCCCCATGCCGGCTTCCCTGCTGTTTTGCCCAAGAGGACACAGGCTGAGGTATGGGGGCAGAAGGTGGGCTTGGGATGGGCAGCATGTCAACACATCAACGCTGGGTGTGTCACAGCCATACTGGGCCCTGGGCTCCGGCAGAACATTGCTCCATGAGCTGATGTAGATCTGAGAAGGCGTCTTGACCAACCAAGCCATCTCTGGAACCCAGACTTGAATGGTTTTCTTCCCAAGGAGAGACAGTTGACCCTGAGCCCTCTTTCCAGTACACTCTACTGCTATGGGAGGGAGAGCAAGGAGGGGATACCGCTCTGAGGGCATCACAGAGGCTCCCCAGGGTCATTCACGGGGGCCCACTGGAGCAGAGCACTGGGCCAAGGATCTGTGCAGAAAGGGAGGCTGAGATTCGTGATACCTTCTGGGACAAAAGTGGCAAAGAGCAGGCAGGATGAACCCTCTCCAACTCCTCTGCCCCAAGCAGACACAGCTCAGGACATTCTGATGTTCAACAGGGAGAGAGCCTCAGAATCCTTCTTAACACCGTCACCCAGCGCGGGATTCACACCAAGATCCAGACCCGACGCTCAAGATGAAACTTATTTTCTACCTTTGTCCTGGGATCTTACAGTTTAAAACCGATTCACGGACACAGATAAACGTATAATGCGTATGCAGATACTTGGATAAAAAATGTTTCATGACTGTTACAGCAGAGGTGATCATTCCCCTTCCTTACAAGTGAAGGGCTTTTGCCATACTGTGAGGCTTTCAATCAGAGTATTGCCTGATTTGTGTCCCTGGACTTGACACTGGGCCATCCTAGTTTGAGCTGGGAGGATATGGTGATCTTTGCTAGCCTCTCCCTAAGAGCCCCAGGGATCGCTGTCCAGGATGCACGCTCTGGATGGAGAACAAAGCAGGTAGGACTGAGGTCTCTGTCCTCTGTAGTATCTCCCCGTTCTGCTCCTGCCTCTCTGTCACCCAAGCGTCCCTTAGGCAGTGATCATTTAAGTTATCATGTAATCTAGGAGGGACCACGATTCATAATGACACCAGAACACTGGGTATAAATGGGACGCGTCCCATGCAAATGAGGATGTGAGTCCCATGCCCCCAGGCCCTACATTTTTTGTCTGGGGATGTGTATTTGTGGGTGCAGGATTGCGGATGTGTGATGGGCGGGCGGGCATGCTAGGGGATAGTCAAAGGGAGCTCGTCCTCCTCCAGCCTGAGGTCAGTCCCTTGCACAACCTTGGGTCCCTCTGGCTTCCCCTGCCACTTCTCTCACAGGTGTGAGAGTGCAGATCGATGGCTCCCAGGGGCTGGAGCCATTCATTAAGCCTCTGCCTGGCTCTCGGCACAAGCCCAGCACCTCCGTAAGAGCCGTTTAATTGCCACTTGAATGAGACGCTCCCTTCCTTCTCTCAAACCCAGATGCGGCTCAGAAGTCCTGAGAGAGGGAATGTGGAGAGCTGTTGGGGCCGGCTGTCCACAGGCAAAGCTCCCCAGTGCTGGGCCGGCCCAGGGAAGGCTCACCCCCCGCTGCTTCTCCCCGACATGTCTGCTTGGGATCCTGTGCAGCTGCAGGGGTGTGGGTCAGACTCCAACGGTCACCCGTGGGAGGGAATTCTGAGATCTTCGAGCCCAGCTGAAGTGTCTAGAGGGGAAGGGGTTTCCTGGGGCCTCGGGCTTCCTGGGAGCTTGGCTCCCCTGTGAGGGGGCAGGTGGGGCCAATTGCGGGCCTGCCAGATGTCATGGTTGGAGCAGACCCAGATGCGACCCAGGCCACACGAGGCCTGGGATGAAGGGCCAGACGCAGCCAGGACCGGCTGACCTCGGGGCCCTGTTCTGACCAGCCCTGTTGGAAGAACCAGGCAGGAGGCTCTCAGAACCAAGAGAACCCAGAACCTAGAAGTCAACAATATGAAACCAATTGCACAGAAAACCTTACAAGGGGGCTCGGGTGCCAGAAGAATCGGGCAGTCCCCAGGCAGCCCCTGCAGGAGCTGCCGGAAACACAGTGACCTGCCGTCTGGACCCGACCGAGCGACCGACTCAAAAGCAGCACCCGACCTTGAGCTCAGTGACCTTGAGCGCTGATTGTGCCCATTATCCCGCTCACCCTCCGCCGCGCCGCGGAGGAGGCGACCACGCCGTTCCACGCCAACAGCCAATAACGCAAAATTCACTCCTATCTGAAATGCATTGGGATTCCAATTTTCAACAAGATTTCCCTTCCTAAAACTGCTTGGCTTCGCCGACGTGGGTGCTGTGTTCTGCCTGCTGGTTTGCTGATGATAGAGAGAGAGCAGAGGCCCCTGTGCTGGCCAGCTAGGAGTCTCAGGTTTCAGGTGACTCTGCTTTGGGAGAACTGGGAGTGGGTGAAAATATGAACTTGACGTTTATGTGTGTGTGCACTGTGTGTGTGTGTGTGTGTGTGTGTGTGTGGCAAAGGCCCGTGCATGCTGCGAGATGGGGGGGGGGGGGGGTATCACGGACGATGAGCACAGTGATTGCCAACAATTGCACGAAAACACCTTCATCTTCTTCGTGCTACAGTGGTCTGACCCTCTCGCCCATCACCTTGGCCTGTCTTGTGCTCAACCCTAATGGGTAGGTGCTCTTATGGCCCCATCCCACAGATGAGAACACTGAGGACTGGAGAGGTTAATTAATCAGGTCCACAAGCTGGAAGGACTAGGACTAGAAGGGCCGTTGCCCGCCTTTGGGGGCCCCTGAATCTGTCACCTCGAGACAACGTAAGGCTAAGTTGGACAGGCTTCCAGAGTAACAGGTTTTCAGCCCCGAAGTCACAAAGAAAATTGTTATGAGGGTGGGGCCCATGTGCCTGTCATCCCCCAGGGTCCGTATTCCTTTTCCTCGCCCCGGAGGACAGGTTAGCCTTGGGCTGCGGACAGTTCTACACATTTATCTGGGCTCGTGACAACATGGGCAGAGGAAGCAGCAGGCTGCTGAGTTGCAGGCCAAAGGTTTTTGGTAGATGTCCCAGTGCCGGATCAATATGGCAGCTCTGTCTTCATCAAGGTCCCAGCCAGAGGTGTGAACCAACCTGCTGGGTGCCACAGGCCCCTGCGGTCACTGCTCTCTTCCCAGGGCCAGGGCACTGAGTGTGGACAGAGCTGGACATGGGGGTGGTGTGCACCCACGCAGAGGGACATGGGCCTTGCTTTTTCTCTGTGGAGAAGTGCCAGATCCACTCTCTGGCAGTGGGTGGCCGAGACTGGCCACTGCCAAGTGCACAGGGGGAGGGCAGCAGGCCCCTTCCTGGGCCCTGCCCTTTCCAGTGCCCACTGAACTGTGGCAAACCTGGGCAGTTGGGGCAGAGCAGAGCAGGCCTGGCCTCCCTCCACAGAGCCCAAGTTATCAGGCAAGGGGATGGGGACCCTGTGTGTGGATGGGAGGGCGGCCGGCTGAAGAGCAGGGAGAGAGAAAGAGGCTAGGGAATGACAGAAGCCCACCTCAAAATGCCTTAAGAAAAGCCGTAGGGAAGGGATGATTCCTCCTACTGAAATACCCACGTCTGGCTGCATTCAGGAGCAGGTTTAACGTCTTGATCAAGGTTTAATGTCTTGATTTCTCAGTTCTGCCTCCTTTTGTGTTGGCTCCACAGTCAGCCAACAGAGGCAAGATGGTGGCCCCCGGCTCCCTGCCTTGGGGAAGAGAGAGAGCTTTCTTCCCGTAACTGATGGAAGCCAAGTTGGCCGAGTTGGCCTGATGTGGATCTCATGATGATTTCTTGAACCAGTTCTGTGCTCACTGATTGCCAGCGCCATGCTGAACAGGATGGGAGAAGTGTGACGTGCCCAAGGTCTGGGCATGGGAATGGAGGCTGGTGGCCCAAGGAGACATCACAGCCCACTGAGAGGGCCTGTGTTAACCCGGTTGGGTCTGAGAGCTGGCAGGTCTTGGCTGGAAGTGTGTCTGGGGAAAGCCTGTGCCCCGGGAGGGGTGGAGGGTGGAGATGTGCATGCGTGTGGGAAGGTACACACCAGAGAGAGGGTGGGGTGTTGCCGGAAATAAGCCTGACCGGCCCTGCCCTATGAAGGGTGCCAGGTGGGGGTTAACGGGTGTGTGGGGGGGGACGGGGTTCACTGAAGGTTTGCACCTAGCAAGCCCCACCAGCAATAGCTGATGTTTCCTCAGTGTTTGGAAACCACAAGGCTCGCCTACCATGTCTCCTTGGATTTTCCCCAATGTCCTGGGCAGGGGGTAAGTCTGTTACTCTCAAGATCTTCACTTAATAGGTGAGGCAGTGCGTAGTAGGTAGATGACTGACGATCCTCTAGGGCCAGCCTGCTTGGGTTGAAATATGGGCTCTGCTGGGTGCTGTCACACCAGACGCTCAACTTCTCTGTGCCTGGGCTTCCACACCGGTAAGAGGTGCTGAGAACAGCATCTGCCACACGGAGTGAAGTGAGGGAGGTTGGTGCATGTACTGTACCCGGGATGCTGCTTGGTGCGTGGCGGGGAGGGAGATCTGAGACTTGCATCTTAGACCTCTAGACTCAATCCCACACGCAGCAGGGCCAACGGTTTCCTGATCCCATAGCTACACGGGGCGCGTCTCTGGAGTAAAGCTTCCTATGAAAGTCTCTGGAGCTCATCATTTTTTAAAGGATTGTATTTATTTATATATTTTAGAGAGGGAGTGTGCATGGGCACAGGGAGGGGCAAAAGGCGAAGGAGAGAAAGAATCGCGAGCAGACTCTGCGCCAAGTGTGGAGCCTGATGCCTGGCTGGATCTCACAACCCTTCATGACCTGAGCTGAAATCATGAGTCAGCGTCACTGACTGAGCTCTTCAGGTGCTCCTTGGAGAGCTTCTGGGAGCACCTCCTTCCTGCAGCCAAGAGTGTGGGCAAGTCAGAGACCCTGCGGGGCCTCCCGGCTGATGTTTGAGGAGGGATGCTTTCCTTGTCGTCAGCCTGGGGAGAATTCAGCACCCCCCACCCAGCCATGTTGAGCCTCCACTGAGGTTCCAGACACTAAGAGAAAGAACCTCAGTTGCAGGTGGGAGGCCTGAGCTCCAGCCCTGCCTCCTCCAGCTGTGCTGTCCAGCAGCGACCCCCAGCCGAAGGTGGCTGTTAAAGTTAGATGTAAACCAATGGGGAAGAAGAAGGGGAACCCTTTTGTTCCTCAGTCACACCTGGTGCATTTCAGCGCCCAGGAGCCACCTGTGGCTAGTGGCTCCCGGATGGGGCAGTACAGATTAGAGAACAAGTCCATCCCCACAGAATGTTCTAGTGGGCAGTGTGAGTCTCATGGTTAATTGTGCAGTCATGTGTGTGACAGACAGAGCCGGCTCTCGCCGAAGGATGGTGTCCTTGTCTGCGGCAAATGGGCAAATGGCAGATGTGTGGGGACTCAGAAGTGTGACATGGGACAGGGGCCCCCCTTTATATGTACACACACGATCTGGACTCTATGACGTGTATTACATAAGCTATTCAATCTATATTGTATAGGGTAGGAATCTCATTGTACCTACTGAGATTTATTATAAGGAACTCGCTCGCATGATTGCGGAGGCTGATGCTCGGACTCCCCGCGATCTGCCGTCCACAAGCTGGGGTCCGGGGAGGTCACGGGTGTGGTTGGAAGGCTGAGAGCCAGGGAGCGGATGGTGTAGAGTCCAGTGTGAGAGGAAGCCCTGCAGACCAGGAACACTGTGGGGTGGGAGAAGATGGATGTTCCAGCTCCACAGTCAGGTAGAGGGGAGCGAATTCAACCCTCCTCTGCCTTTCTGGTGGGTCGGGCCCTCAACGGATTAGGGGAGGCCCACCCAACCAGGCCCCCCACCTCACTCGGTCCACCAGCTCAAACATGCATCTCCTCCAAACACCCTCACAGATACACCCAGAAATAAGGCTTAGCCAGCTTTCTGGTCTGGACATCCCCGGGCCCTGTCAATCTGACACATAAGATTAACCATTGCCTGGAGCAAAGGCTGGAGAATTGAACCAACGTTCCTGTCCTCTTTCTCCAGGGCCCAGGCTCCTGGGCATCCCCACAAACCCACCCCCAGACAGGTGAGCCCACGTGACTGGGTTCTGGTCTATGGAATCTGGGCAGAGGGAGACTCCCACTTCCAGGCTTGGACCCCAACAGGCTCTCCTTCCTCCCCAGCAGCCAAAGCAGATGCAGACGACACAGGAAGGTCTCTGTGCCCCACAGCCCAACCGAGAAAGCCCACGGCCCAACAACCCACTGGGGACGGAATCCTGCTGGCAACCACAGAGTGAGTTGGAAGGGGACCCTCCAGATGGAACCCAGTGCCAGCCGGGACCTTGATGGCCCCCTGGTGAGACCCTGCGGCACAGGATCTGGAGAAGCTGCGCTCAGATTCCTGACCCACAGGAACTTAGGGTTTGGGTACAGTAAGGTCATTAGGTTTGGGGTATTTTTAAACGCAACAGTAGATAGCTAACATGTCCACCAGAAAGAAGGTGTTAAAGCAGGAGGAGAAACAGGTCCCGCAGCCAAGCCGCCGGTCGGGTGATTGGGGCTGAGATGGCAGAGGTGCGGGAAGCCAGTGAGAACAGCGGTGCAGAGGCGAGGCGTGGGGTGCAGACGAGGGATGGCCAGGGGAGCCCTGGGGACGCTCTCAGGTGAGGTGGCCCTGTAAATACGTGGGTCCTCCGGTGGCCGATGACCCTCAGTCTCTGCTCCCGAGGCCAACCAGCTCTCTCGCTCCACTTTCTGTGCACGCAGCCGGAAATATGAAAACATGCCCGAGGAGAGCCTGAGAAACAGGGCTGTGGGCAAGATAGAGCTCGCAGCCGGGGAGAAGAAACCGGAATGAATTTCTTCTTCCTGCTCCTGCGTTGGTAAGTTCATGGCAGAAGGTGCTGCGGGCGATAAGCAGCGGGAGGGGAGTACCTGGTGGGCTGTGGGGGAGGGGGTCACCCGGAGAGGGTGGAGCCTAGGGCCACCCTGTCCTAGAGCCCGGTGTTCTTCCCTGGGGTGGGGGGGAGGGGCTGAGGCTCAGATCCCTTGTCCACCCCCCATCATCCTCGATGCCTGCTGCTGAACAGAGCCCTGAGATCGCTGCGCCACTCTCCATCCCCGGGCAGAAATGTTGAAGAAGGGAAAACAAAATAAAGTAAAAGGAAAGCAAAGCAAGTGGCCCTGGGTGGCGGGGGTGTGGGTGTCTGGGGCTCTCAGCCCTGGGTCTTGGGTCCACGGGAGCAGAAGCCCCGCTGACACTGCAACCGCAGCTCCCCCTCCAGTGCTCGCACTCTGGTCTTGCGCTCCTTCCTTTCTTCCCCGGAAACTTCCTTCCCTTCTTCTGCTTTCCTGCGGCCAGCACCTCACTTGTGTGCGGCTCATCACCTCCCCACCCCGTGATTACGGCCACGGGGTTTCTGATAAGCCCTGCCCCCTCCTTCCCTCTATCCCCCTCTCCGCCTTCCTGCCAGTAGACCGACTTCGGGAGCACTGTTTGGGATATAACGCCTTCCTGTCGAAGAACCTTCTATTCATTCCAATCCATTGGCAGCCTAAGTTCAGAAGTGCCGGCTTGACCCACAGCTCTCATGCTCCTCCTTCCTGACGTGGCTTCCAGGGGCCGCCCTGAGGACCCACTCCGGCTGGCCTGCCCCGCTTGCCACCCCCAGGTACGCCTGGAGTCCTCTCCATCCCTCTGCTCGCCTGGCACGTCTTGTCCAGCATTCCCTACATCTCTTCCCGGGCAGACTCGACCCCTCCTTCTTCAAAACCCAGGTCATTTCTTACCTCTCAACAAATCCATCTCTGACAATTGAAGCCCTAAGCACTTTCCATGTCCTCTGAACTTTTATACAATTTTAGCCTCTGCAATTCATTTGTTAATTAATCATGCACTGTGCTGCCTTGAGACATTGGGTTTTTTTTTTTTTTTTTCCTCCTCTGGTAGCCTTGCACTGGTAGTTAACTCTTTGGAGTTTGATTAAATTTTGCTTCTTTTATCTTGGCTTTGTGTCCTCTTGTGATCTCCTTGGAGCAGGTGCCCCAATGATGCCGCTCGCTGGCCTTCCCCACAGAGTCCAGTGCTGAGCGCAGCCCCTCTGGGGGAGCGGGGTGGTTTGGGCGGGTCTTAGTCTCTCCTTCCATAGGTTCTGGGAGGTGCCCTTCTTCAACCCTTCCTTTATTCATTGGCATCTCCTTTGGGAAGGAATCTTTTTATGCTCGTCCCTAAATGGCATTAATCCTGGGGGTTCTATCCAGAGCCCTTTGTTTTTCCCGTTGTCCTCTCTCACTGGGATAATCCCACCCGGTGGCTGGTGGCATCACGATGTTCACCCCTCACTGCTTCCCTAAACTTTGGGTCCCTCCAGCCAGCTCCCTATCCAACCTTGTAAGCTGCCCTTCCCACAGGCACCTCCCACCTCACGTGGCCCAAACTGAGCCCACTGCATTCATTGGCTGGGGCTGCCATCACAAGGCACCACATCTTGAGTAGCTAAAAACACCAGAGACTTATTCTCATAGAGCTACGGAGACGAGAAGTTCAACACCAAGATCACAGGGCCACGCCCCCTCGGAGGGCTCCAGGGAAGAATCCTTCCTTGCTTCTTCTCAATCCCCGTGGCTTCGGGAATCCTGCATGTTCCCAGGCGTATACCTTTCTCAACCCCCAGTGTCTGCCTCCATCTCCAAAGGGCCTCCTCCCCTCCTTGTGTCCGAGTGTCCACTCTTCTCCTTAGAGGGACACCGGTCATCGGATCCTAACTAACTGCGCTGCGAAGATCTTATTTCCAAATACAGTCATACGCTGAGCTTCCCGGAGGACATGAGTCTGGGGGGACACTACTCAACCTAGTACACCCATTAATTCTCGTCTCAATAATGCCCATTTTGGTAAATTACATCCCGACCCTTCCAGAGACGCAGACTCAAGAAGCCTAGAGGTCGTGCAAATTCTCTTCTCATGGGTTTTCCTTGTCTACACCAGCTGCTGACCACCTCCCGCTGCCCCCACTCCGTGCCATGTATCGCCTCCTGCTAACTTGCTGTCCTTGCCCAGACCCTGGCAGTGCGGGCCAGCCTTTCTCAATCTTCTTTTCCTCCTCACCTCCCCACCCCCCCGTGAAATGCTCATACCATCAGTATCCTCCACATCTACTTATGTACTATATAAATCTATGTGGCTATAGACATAAGAATATGGGTTTTTTTTTGCCCCACCCCTCATCCAAGAACTAATTTTGGCCTGGTTGGGATGATGTCAAATCTGTGTCTTGAATCTCTGCTCAGACAGCGCCCCCTCCCTTTGCTTGCATAGTAACATCTACTTATATTTGGAGACTCGGGTTGAGGGTCCCCACGATGACGATCCCTTCTCCTTGACCCCCCCAGCCAGGAGACTGGACGCCTGCCCTCACACCTGCTGGAATTGGTCAGCCTCCCCGCATGGCACCTTACGGCCATATATTTACTAGTTTGCCATGCTGGCCGCTGCCAGGCTCGACGGTCTTGGCCGAGGACTATTTCTTCCCCGTCTCTGTTTTCACAGCGCAGCCTGAATGATGCCTCTCACAGAGTCAGAACTCGCTGAGTATTTCGCTGGGTGGATGAATGAATGAGCGTTGAATGAAGGCTTCTCTGCGCTGCGGTTCTGTAGCCCAGCCCCCTCCCTTGGACTCCACCACGGCCACCTGATGCCAGGCACCTCCAAAGCCTGTCCAGCTCCTACCTATCCACCCGCTCCTCTCCACAGAGCCCCCTTTCTCTTTCCAGGAAGTGTCACGGTGCAGGCTCCCTATCTTGAGTCCTGGTTGGCCTCTCTGTCTGTTTGAGCTCTCCCCCAGTGGTCCCCTGGCACCCACCCCCCCCCCCCTTTTTTCCCTAGCTTTCCATGTTCCAGCTGAATCCCAGGAAACCTCCCCATGATGCTTTCCTGTCATCACCCGCTTGTTCTCCCCTCCCCCACCCCACCTGCGCACCTGCTCAGATGCACAGCTCGGCCACCGCCTCCTCCCCCCACCCCCGCTCCAGCCCCCTCTGTGCACCGCCCCTGCTGGTGGGCTCAAGGCCGTGGAGAAGCGCCTCTTAACTTCTGAGTGTGTGAGGGAGAGGGAGGGGACCCCTGGGGCGGGTCCCGAGTCCGAGTGGGAACTCCTGTGCAGAGCAGATGGGGGGTCGTGGTCTCCTCCCCACGAAGCGGGGATGGGTATGGCTGTGAGGTGGACACCTGTCACCCAGGTCATCCCGGGAGATGCACAGTTGGGACCCCCATTCCAGGATGAGGTCCCCTGTGACAGACCGTAGACACCGATGATATTGACCCACTGGGGACAGGGTGATAGTTGGGAGCCTCACAGATGAATGTCAGAGAAACGGGGGGGGGCGGTGGAGGGGGTGAGTAGGAGACGTAGGGAGACTCATACTCAGTGTAGGTGGAAATGGACCACCCGTCATCTCTCGGCTGCTACCTCCCCTTCCAGACGTACAGACCTTTGTCCTTCGGGGGCCCTTGCTTCTGCAGACCCGGGTCTACTGCCCGTGGACAGATCTGCTCGCACCAGTGGTTACCAGCAACTCTGTTCCGGTCTCTGCTGTTGGTTTCCTTTGGCCACCGTAACAAACCACAACACACTGAGTGGCTTGCAACAATAGAAATATACTTTCTCACGGTTTTGGAGGACAGAAGTCCAAAATCAATTTCAACGAGCCAAAGTCAAGGTGTGGACAGGACCCTATGCCCTCTGAAGGTTCCATGGAAAAGCCTGTTCCTTGCTTCCTCCAGCTGTCACTGCCCCATTCCCTGCCTGGTGCTTCTCAATGAAAGGCCCGTGGGCAGAGGCATGTGGCTGGTACCGTCTCTCTCCTATACCCTGCTATGCTCAGCGACGATGTGTACAGATCTGCTCCTCTTTCCCTCCTCTTCTCCCTCCTTCTGGGGTATGTAAGACCACTTGGGCTTGGAAACGGGGCTCCAGGAGTGCTGAGTACTGAGTAAGCAAGAGTGAAAGCTCCGCGCACCCCATCACTCCATCAGAAGGACTCCCATCGGGGGAGCTGGTGTGGTTTTCAACGGGACCCCTTGCAGTTCCCTTGGGGGCTAAGTCTCTTGGTTGGAGATGATGCTGCCCCACGCTGGGGAGGGAGAAGGGGGCCAGCGTGCAGCCCCTTTGTCTCCCTGCACATTTGCAAAGGAGGGGACTATGCCCACCTCAGCTCCTGGGTCTATCATACAGAAGAGAGTAACTGGATCCCTGTACCCCCGGTTCCTGCCTTTTCCCCCAGGAGGGTACAATGTAGAGAGGACTAGGGCGGACAGGTGCAGACCGTTGTCCTCCTACAGATAACAAGGGCCACGCTGAGATGGCCAACCCCCCATCCCATGCCTGGGGATGAGGCTTGGCAGGACAGATGACAACAGAAGGGCAGAATAGAAAGTGCGCCCAATGACATGGAAGTCCCAGGCACTTCAAGCCCCAGTATCTCTGACTGTCTATGTGACCTTGGAGAAGTCCCAAAACTCCTCTGAGCCCCGTTGGGCTCATCTGTCAATCCGACTTAACAATCCCTCCCTAATAGGGTGGCCATAAAGATCAATGGGATAAGGTATATGGATGAATTTTATGAACGTTCTCTACATGCAGAGAATTTCTATTATCTAGGTCTTTATATGCTACCGGCTAAGATATAATAAACCCGTGGTGATATTTAGAAGCTTCTAGAACCAGAGGAAGGTTGGTGACTCTTGCCATTTTAGGCTTAAGGAAATGGAAGGGGGGCTGGCGGGACAGCATGGAGAAACCCCAAATCTATTCACCTGTAATGAAGGAACGGGGGTGGGAGGGGCAGAGGCTCCCCAACCTGCCTTTGCTACTGTTTGTTATTCTTGGGAGGAAAATCCCCAACCTGATTCTGCGGGAAACGGGGCTGTCGGGAGTGATGTCTTGACAGAATGATGGATGGTGACCGGGCCGGGTTTCTGACACCACAGCACGTACTCTGCATTCTCTATCTGGAGCCGCTGGCGAAAGGCTGCAAATAAGCTCTCCAGTTACAGGGATCCCTGACAAAATTCCATTATGGGCCCAGAAGACAATCACGTTGGCTTCAATAGCTCCGCTGGCCGGGGAGGCGAGAGGCACGGGGAGAGCCGAGCACTGCCGCTGGGGAAATTTTCCCCGACCCCGGAGGCTCTGACACCAGCTTTCCATAAAATTCTCCGGTCCGAGCGGAGACTCAAACCATCTCTGACATCCAATTGTCTTTTCCATTTGCGATCTGGAGGAAATTACGTGGGTCGTGCTGCCGCCCAAGAGGCCGGGGACCTCGGTGCTGGAGTCTATCTGGTTTTATTGAGATGTTAGGTTCCCCTCCGGGGGACGTGTCTATGGGAAGCCAGCTCAGTTGCCTGTCTCACTTGTTGACCTCTAGCTGATGCATTGGTGCTCGCAGACGCCCAGTGAGGAGCACAGAGCTCCCTGCCCTTAGAAATTTAGGAAAACTTGGCTCAAACCCTCAGTATTTTGCCTGAGGCCACCCCAGGCAACATTATCCGAGCAGATGTGGATGTAGAACGAAGTTCACTGGCTTCAGGAAATTTGTGAGTTTAGCA
The DNA here is from genome assembly GCF_022355385.1 of Mustela nigripes. Taxonomy (NCBI): domain Eukaryota; kingdom Metazoa; phylum Chordata; class Mammalia; order Carnivora; family Mustelidae; genus Mustela; species Mustela nigripes. The sequence continues at coordinate 7,053,403 of NC_081572.1, read as the reverse complement.
GGACTTGAAGGATGCATGGGGCGTGGGGACCTTCCAGGCTCCGTGCTCCCCATCGCCCTGGTCCTGGCTCTGCCCTTTCTCCCCTTTCCATGCAATCGATCAACATCTCTCTGTCTTCTGCAAGGTGGTTCTTGCCCCGCCAGGCTCCCAGGTTCCAGCCTCTATCTCAAGTGGCCTTACCAAGGAATCTTCAAAAGCAAGGGAAATCTCTTTGTAAGAGGAATTGTATCCTCGCTGCTGAGGGAGTAACAACGTCCCCGTCCCGCTGCATGCGCGAATAACTCACACGTGCTGCTGCTGCGGGCCAGACACTTTCAGAAGGGTTTTCCCTCTCCTGATCCATTCATTCCCCTCAGGGAGGTGGACGCTGTGCTTGTCCCATTTTACAGATGAGAAAACTAAGTCACGGCTAAGTCCCCTGGCCAAGATCACACAGTAAACCCAGACCACCTGCCTCCTGTCTTCTTCTCGTGATGGTGGTTACCCTGGATGAAGCTGGGTCCTTGAGAGCCCTCACTTAGCCATTAGTGCCCCGGGATCCTCCCAGAGGAGGGGAGTGACCCTCACCGGCCCCTGTCCCGCCCCACTTCCTTTTAAGAACTTTGCTCCTGGTTACCCCAACTGTGCATGTCTCCCAAGGGCAATGGCAGAGCAGGGGTCAGGGCTGAGGCACCTGAATTTGTGTCGTGACCTTGCTCTTGGCTCCCTGCTTTGGCCCTGGCTAATCCCTTGAGGAGAGAGAACCCAGGACTATCCCCATGTCCTCCTCATCTCTGTAAATGAAGGGGGAGGGGTGGTGGGGAATGGTGGCTTGAAGTCCGAACCCCAGGACTCAAAGTGTGACTGTGTTTGGAAAAGGGTCGTTAAAGAGGTGATTATGTAAATGATTTCATCAGGGTGGGCATGAATCCAATATGACCAGTGTCCTTATCAGAACAGGAGATCGGGACACAGACATAGACACAGAGGGATGACGGCAGGAGGACACAGGGAGAAAGCAGGCAGGCAGCCGTGGTCTTCGAGCCAAGGAGAGAGGACCCAGGAGAAACCAGCCCCTCCCACCCCTGGACCTTGGGGGTCTGGACCCCAGAACCATCGGAAAATTAATTTCAGTTGTTGAAGCTGCCCGGCCTGGGGAGCTTGGTTGCGGCAGCTGGAGCAGACAGATCCCTGTGTCCACGCCAGCATCCCCGATCCGCCGGCCGCCGATCGGATGGAGCGGGAAACAGCGAGCAGAGCCGTGAGGAGAGGCCGGAGGTCCCACAGCTCCCATTACGAAGGAGCAGGGTCAGTGAGGAAGGTGGACTTCCGCGGGATGCCGTGGGCTGGGAAACCGTCGTGTGGTGCCTCGCCCTGACCTGGCGCCAGCGGTGCCCCCTGCCCACCCACGGGCGCCCCACCCTCTGCCCTCCTACCCCCCAGAATAAGGAGGACACTCATGTTCTTACGGGTCCCCAGTTGTCTGTCTGTCCGTCACTGGTGATCTCCTGTCTTGACGGCAGTCCCGGCCCCTGCTCTCCCACGCCCATGGCCGTCGCCCACCCGTTCTGAACTTGGGGCCCCTCCCCTCCCCGTCCCACGTTCATCCCTGGCCCACAAGTGCCTCGACCACAGGGGCTCCGTTTCCACACGTGGGGATGCTTCTGTGCCCGGGTCCCTTCCTGGGGCTCCACCGCCTCTGGGCCCAGAGGCTCCCGGGCAGAGTCTCGGGGGCGCATCTCCCTGCCTCCTGCCCACAGGGCCGCCCCGCAGGAGCCACAAACCCTGTGGCGAGCGGTTAAGCCCTAGTGGCTGTGCGGAAGCAGCTGCGATTTTACTTTTTCTGCTTTTCATCAAAACAGAAACAAAAAACACATGTTCGGCCACATTCACAGGGTTCTGTTCTCTCAAGGACTACGAAAGAATCCAACGTTGTCTTACTTTCTCCGTCAGATGTAAGCTCTGGTGTAAGCTGTTTGGGCTGCCTCCTCCGCTTCCGCTTCTGGTCCCCCTCCTCCAGTCCCTCCTTCTTTCCTCCCCCCCCCCCCCCCCCCCCCCCCCCCCCCCCCCCCCCTCCCCCCTCCTCTCCCCCCTCCCCCCTCCTCACTTCTTCTCCTTCTCATTTCCTTGTTTGGTATGAACCTTGGGTCAAATATTTTTCAGGGAGTCAATGGGCCTATACGGGAAAAGATTCTCCAGTTCGACCGAAGTCATGGGACACTTTTGCACTGGGGACAGGGGTACGTTCCCACTTACTTTTCAAGCATGCGCGGCAGCCGCAATGCTGCCATTTCCTGCTGGAGACCAGACGGGACGGAGGAAACCCATGGTTGGAGGACGTGGGACTGAGGTGTGCGTGCGCCTGCTCCACCGAGGTCCCTGGGGTGCTCCCCGGGGTCCCTCCCTCCCCCCGTGGATGGCAGCTTCCCTGAGAGTCAGAACCTCTCCCCCATGTCCATTTCTTAGGGACCCTGCCCTTGGCCTGGCCTCTGGAGCCCACACCCCACGCAGGCCTTGCTCTGACCTTGCCTGTCAACCGTCACAGCTCCGAGCTAGGAGAGCTAGGACCTGTCTATCTGGAACGCCCCTCTCCCTTGGGTTGGCTCTAATGGTTCTCCCCCGAGGCAAAGCCACCTTCTTCATCCACACTGTCCCTCCTGGGCAAGCAGATTCCCTCTTTCCGCTTTTCTCTGACTCCATTTGGGTCCCTTTATTTTTTGGTCATTAGAGGGGACAGAAAATCAGACAGAAAACTTTCCCCTGGTACAAAGTTTCTACCTAACCTGAAAGTTTTCCTGCCTTTCTTCCCTGAGCCTCAAGGAAAGTGGGGGGATCCAAAGAGGGCTGCCAAGGACCCGGCCCCGCTCTGGCTTTGGGCATACCCTAGCAACGACCGGATGGGGAGCTGCAGGGAGATTTTCCCCAGATGAGACCAGAACGCTGGTGTCACGTCCTTCGTTACTCGCCCCGCCAAGGAGCACATCTCCGTTTCTCCCCATTGTCAGTGCCCCCCCCCAGACCCGGCAGCCACCAGCCCTGCAGGGCGCACACATTGTCACACCAGCGCTGGAGCGGGGGATTTAATCAGGTTCTCGCTATTAGTCCCGGAGTAGTAATTGAAGTGGTCTGATTGGACCTATCTATTAGGCCCAGGGAGCTGTGGGGAGACGGCTCCCAGAGCATTTCCTCCGCCTGCTAATCTATCTGTCTGGCATTTTATCTGGAGCCCAAAGCCCGTGCTTGAGCACCGAGGCATTTTACGGTATTATTACTACTTAGCACTTACAACGCACTTCATCAATGAGAAGGCCAGGCGGCCGCGGCCGTGAGGACGAACCGTGGTGCTACAGATGGAGAGATACGGATCTCGCTCCGGCTGTGTAATATTTGATGCCTGTGTCTTCAGTCCCTGGTGATCTGGTTATTAGTTAAGTCTCCACAAGGAGAAAGCCTGCCGCCTTTCTCCTGATGAGTGGGAGCGGGGTGGACAGGAGGCTCTGAGAAGGCACCGGCTGGAAGAGAACGTGCATGGCGAGGTCTGAGCCAGGCTTCCCCCAGGAGCCAACCGGAGACACAGCACGGGGAGTATTTGGGAAGTGATGCCGGGAAGCCCCAGTGCTGGTGGGGGGGATGGGAGAGCAGGGGAAGCAGAGGGTCCATAAGGGATGCTGCACTAGGAGCGGGTTACTGCCATGGACAACCTGCGTTCCATTCCTCCGGGGAACTTGGGAGGTAGTGAGCACCCCAGACTTATTCCATCTAAGGGTCAAGGAAGCTACTAGAGCTTTATTCCTCCGACGCCAGCTGATATGCGCTGGGCATCTCCCAAGGGCATCAGCTCCCTAACCCTTTGAGCTTGAGTGCTGTGGGGGCTGAGAGAAGCCCCAGCCTGAGAGTCACAGATGCTGGTCCAGTGTGTGCCCGGGACGGGGCAGGGCACTGGCCGTGGCTGATGGGTGGGCCATGGGGTCTGGAAACTCATGCTGTGATCAGTGGAGTCCTTCTCCTCCCCTCTTCCCATGCCAGCCCTGACTGTCCAGGCGTCTTCTCAGATGTATGGGGCCAGTACCCTGCCAGCCAGTGTGCGGAGGACCAAGGACTCTGTCCAGCCACTCCCCCTCCCCTGACCCGGCCCAAGTGGAACATTTGGGAAAAGTGCAGAATGTGATTCAGGTTCAAGTGTCAGCTCTGGCACCTCTCTCTGTTCGTGTAACCTTGGGCAAGAGACTTGATCTCTCCAACCCTTCATTTCCTCCAGACCCCCACACCCCCACCCGCCATGCCCCTCTTCTTATTTGGAATCTTTTGAGTTAATAGGATTTCCTCTGAGGTTTCCAGGGCCAAGGGAGTCTCTGCTTCTGGGACACTCTGCACACTTTCCATGCAGAGGTCAGAAGATGTCCCCCCCAAACCCCCCACCCCCACACCCCAACCCCCACCTCCGGCTGCTCCAGCAACCTCCTGCCCCATGCTTGGGGTTGAAAATAGCCCTGAGCTCACCCGGCCAAGGCAGAGCTGTGCAGCATCCCCCGAGGAGCCAATTTATACAGAAGCTTAAATATCTTTTAAAACTCCTTCCCCTTCCCGGAGATGTGGGAGTCAGCGGCTGCTGCTCGGGGCTCCAGGCTTTTCTTCAAAGGGCATCCCCCCTGGGTAGATGGAAAACTTGCTAGGAAAAGCTCTTTTCTCTTTTTCTTACATATTTTTTTTTCTTTTTCGCAGAATTCTTGCTCCTGCCTCGGCCCCTCACTTCCACAAAGCAATCAGGGAGCCTATGGGAAACAGAGATCTCCATCCCCCGGGGGTGCCTCTTACAGGAAGACTTCCCTAATTACTCCCATTGCCTCCAGCATCCTTTCGCTGCCTACTCTTCTGCTCCTTGGGCTTGTGGGCTTTCTGGCGGCCATACTCTTGACTTGGGGAGCTCATCTTTAAGGTCTGATAAGCACGTGTGTCATGGGGAACCTGACATCCATCTCTCCGGAAGGATGACAGCATCTCAGAGGATGGGAATCGAGCCCCATCCTTTCTCTGAGCCTCCTCTGCATCTGGCTCCAAGGCCTGGGCCTGGGGGCAGCTGCTGCTGATCGGCCAGGACCTAAGCTGAGTCGGAGTCCACCACGAGGCTGCCCTGCCTGACCCAGCAGGCTCGAGACAGGAGTCAGTCTCTGTAACAACAGAGAAGCATCAGGGATGAAAGGTCTGGAAGCCCTTTATCATATTAAACACCAGTTCTGGGTGGATTAAGAAGACATGTCATCCCTTCTCTCGGGCTTGGGCAAACCATCCATCCTCCTAGAGCCTCTGTGGACAAGTGGAGCAGGTGTGGCCAGAGAAGGGAAAGGACCCAGGTAGCAACATGGTGAGGAGTCCTTTCCCTGTGCCGGGAAATGAGGCCCCAACTGATTATAGGGTCGGGCTCTTCGGGGCCTCTGGTGCCCTCCCAGGGGCTGAGCACTCCACCTCCTGCGTGGGGTCATTAAAAAAAAGAAAATGCTCAGGAGCCCTCGTCCTTTCTTGGGATCAACTCATCTGACTTCTTCCGAGGCCACGAGCCTGCCCCTGTCAAGGGCACTGCTAGCAACTTCCTCTTTTGTCTGCCCTTCCTGCTTTGCCGCCCTCGGAGGCAATCAAGGAGATGGGACCTTGGGGAAGGACCCCCTCTCTCCCTAGCTGGCTGGCCAGGAGGCAAAGACGGATCACCTGGGGAGAAGGGGGTATGGCCCTATTTATACTTTCCTTTGGGGGGCAAAGGTCTAGATGCTGCACAGTAGCCCGAGAGGGCTAGGGGAGGGGTCAGCTCCTAAAGGAAGGGCAGAGAGAAGGGGATGGGCATTTACTGGTTTCCTTCTGTGCTCCTGGCCCCCAGCCAGACCCCTTTCACGCGCCATCTCATAACGTAAACACTCTGCGCTGGCCCTGAGCGCGGGCTCCCGAGTGCAGAGCTGGGCTGGGAGTCCAGCACCCCTGGTTTCCAGCTGGATGTCACCAGGCAAGTGGCATAAGCCCCCTGAGCCTCAGTGTGTTCATCTGCAAAGTGTGAATCATCTGAGTCCCCACCTCCGAACGCTGCCACAAGGACTGAACGAGACCCTAGATTTAAAGCTCCTGGCAGCGTGTCAGACCCATCAGCATGCACTCCGTGGACATCAGGCCCTTCTGTTATCCACGGCCCCGCAGTGCAGGAGACGGTGTCTCTTTTTCCAGGAGATAGAAGCCGCCAAGCTCCTGAGCCATTAAGAAACTTGCCCAAGGCCACGGAGTTAGTGGGCAGCAGGCTGAGATGCGGGCCCGGGCCTGCCAGCCTGGAAGCCCAGCCTTGCTCAGACATCCTTCAGCCTCCCCAGGAAAGAGATAAACGAGCCCAGGCCTTGAGAGGTGCCCGCCCGCTCAGCCACGTTGGCAGGAGCACGGGGCGTGGCTGCCAAGTCCCTGACAGTCAGCATTGCCCGGCAGGAACCTTTCCTTGGAGCCGGCTTAGAAGCAGCTCCGGGGTGAGCTCTGGATGTGGACATGGGCGGGGCGGGGAGGGGGGCTGTGCAGTCGCGTACTCGGTCACCTCATGCAGGGCTCTGTCCTTCGGCGGCTGGGAGAGGGACCGGGCCGGACGGACGGTGGGGGAGCCAGGGCCACGGCCCCGCACTCGCTCCCTCTTGCATGCACGGCAGGCTGGAGTCTGGATAAACAATTACAGTCTATTTACCTCCGACCATATGGTGTTGGGGAACAGGTGTGTAGGTAATGAAGAGCCCAGCTCCAATTAAGCGTCTGGGAGCCCGGCCGGATTCCCGCTGAATCTTTTGCTTGGGCTAAGGCCCACGTACAAATGAGAGCTAAAAGGGACAGAGGCTCAGTAGAGGCAGAAGTGAGAGCAGCGAGACTCTGGAGATGCTGGGCCAGGCCACGGAGGTGCCTGAGGAGGGAGGGCGCGAGGCAGGGGGCGGCCACCTGTCATCCCGTTCCTGCTGGCTGGGACCCCGCCTGGGGACGTCCCCACGGCAGGAGCATCTGGGAGCTGTGAAGGAGGCTGCTTCAGGGCTGCTGACCCCTCGGTAAGGCCAGTGGGTCCGTGCCTATCCAGTGGGGAGGTCTGGAGGTTTCCTGTAAGACCCCGGGGCAGGGCTGGGACTTGCCACTCTCCGTAAAGGTCATTTCCACCCTGGCCCTGCCATGGGTCTGAATTTCCCTCTGCTTTAGTTCCCAGCCATTTGACACACAGTCTTGAGGTCCTACTGTGTGCCAGACAGTGTGAAGCACCGAGACACACAGAGGAGCGAAAAGGCCTGTGTTTCCCGGGGTTTGTTTTAGGCAGAGGATGGAGATTCTAGGCGTCTTAGGAGGATCGAGAGAAAATAATGCATCACCATACACAAATAAAGCCATTTTGGAAAGCGGCAAGTGGACAGGGAAAGTGAACCACCCCACCTGCCCGAGGGATTCCTCACCGTCTTTGTGGGTCCAGCTCAGCGGCCCTGTCTTCAGACACTTGCCAATGCATCCAGCGGTCAGCCACCCGCTCCTCCGGGCTCCTGGTCATTCCTGGACTCCCCCACTACAGCGCCCGTGGTGGTGGTTGGGGGGCGGCACTGTACTCAACTTCTGCGTCCTTCCCTCTCCTTACAGGGCACTGACCTTCTTGGGGACAGGGAGGGTGTCAGGCTCAGGGCGCGGCAGGGCCAGCGGGGCGGGAATGAGGGCTTGGTGAGTGATGAGCAGTCCAGCCCGAGCCTCTGCAGCCCCAGCCTCCAGGACACTTGTCCGGCTGGCTGGGAGGTCACCGTCCACTCTGGCCTTGGCCTTTGGGAACGGGCCCTGACCTCATCAAATCATGGAGCCAAGGCCAGGTGCCCCCCGCCCCCCACAGTATTTTGGAAGCTGCAAACAACCCGAAAGTAGATGAAAAGCTCCAGTTCCTGCGGAGGGCCGCCGGGACTGGAGGGAGGGCACAGGTCCCGATGAATCTCTGGTGTCAGTTTTTACTGCAGTGACGAGGCTGCAGAGTGGGGGCTGGGGACCGCCAGCCTCCGTCGCTGGCGAGGAGACAGACAGAAAAAGAGATTTTTCATGCCCTTTTGCCTATTTAGTGTTTTTGTTTTCTTTTCATCTTAGACTTACGCCTTGCTTTAGGTCTTGGCAGATCAAAATCAGCAGCTTCCAAATCCCTCAGGCCCCTCTGGGTCAGGTCTGTCTGTCCTTGGGGTCAGTGACCCGCCCCACAGGGCTCTCTCCAGCTCTGTCTGACCAGAAAGGGGACACCTTCCCGTAGAAAGACACAGCTGTGCTGCGGGAAGTGGATGACAGATAATTCCAAGGAAAATTCAGGTTTCAGAAAAGGGGCTGCCCTATTTTGGGGGGTGGGGCAGGGTTCCTGGAGCCATGATCCTGGAAGGCGGCAGCCTCCGCAACCCCCCCCCCCACCGCCTCTTCTGAATGGAGGGCAGGAAGCAAAGTAAATGGGTTTCGAGGTGGGAAACAAATTGGATTTTTAAAAAATACTCCAGTTCTAATGATTGGAGGGGTTATTCATAATCCTGGAGGAGAAAGTGTGTCTTGAAATCTATGTTTTGCGTTGACAGCTTCTCCCTAATGGGCAAGATCTCACACATGATAGGGCCATAAAATACAGAGCTCTGGCTGGCCGGTTGCTTGTCTGATAAGGGAGACCTGCCGACTCTCCAGCAGCAGACAGAGAGCTCAAGGCCAGAGTCACCCACCCGACCCAAAACCCCCACCACTGGCCCCAGAGCTCAGTGGGTGGGGAGAGGCAGGGGGAGAATGCAGAATGATCCTTGGAGCCAGACGTTTTGGGGATGTGTGCCCTCCAGAACACAAACCTCCTGGCTGCTTTGCAATAAAAGGTTTCCAGGTTCCAAATTCAAGTAAGTCTAGGAAATACCACACAGTCTACCCACCTCCTAGATAGTCATAGCACCTGCTAGCACAGTCATAGTTGGAAGGAGGCTTGCAATTAAAAAAAAAAAAAAAAAATCCACATAGAGTTGTTCTATCCAGTGGTTCCCAAACTCGTTTGACTACAGAACCCCCCCTTTTTTAAAAATTTATTTGACAGAGAGAGAGAGAGAGATCACAAGTAGGCAGAGAGGCAGGCAGAGAGAAAGGGGGAAGCAAGCTCCCCGCTGAGCAGAGATCCCGATGCGGGGCTCTATCCCAGGACCCTGAGATCATGACCTGAGCCAAAGGCAGAGGCTTAGCCCACTGAGCCACCCAGGCGCCCCCAGAACCCTACTTTTATATAACCCCATTGACATACTGTGAGTCAGTGTTTTCCAGAACCCAGGATGGTGATTGCTGTACTTGCCCACAGGCGCTCGCTAACAAGGCACTACGGGCCGGGCAGCTTAAGAGACAGGAATTTATTCGCTCTGAGTTCAGGAAGTTCCAGTATCAGAGGTCCAGGAGGCAGCAGCAGGGTCGGTTTCCTCTCGGACCTACCTCCTTGGCGTGCGATGGCCACCTTCTCCTGTCTCTCCGCGTCTGTGTCCCAATGCCCTCTTCTTCAAAGGACGCCGTCGTGTTGGGTTAGGGCCCATCTAACAGCCTCGTTTTAGCTTAATCACCTCTTTAAAGATCCTAGCTCCAAATATAGTTGCATTCTGAGGTCCTGGGGGTGAGAAATTCCACATAAGAATTTGGGGAGACACGGTTTGGTGCCCAAAGATAGCAGTGAAACTTGGCATTGGGATTGGAGGCTTGGTCACTGGTGTGAGTCCTGCTGCCACTGCCCGCCTCCGGCCCCTGATGCAGTCATGGCATCAACATTAACCACACTCATCAGGAAATTGACAGGTGCAAAGTACTTCTCTGTCCGTCAGTTAATTAATGTGGTCCTCATGACAACGGTGAGGCAGGAGGCTCTATTATTATGCCTACTTTCCAGAAGAGGACACCTACACGCGGAGAGGTTGAGTCACTTTTTTTTTTGGGGGGGGGGGGGGTCAACTGGGAAACAGTGGCGTCAAAGCACTGACTTTGGCTGAAAGCACCAGACCCAGGGACCAGTGTCGATAGACCCCCTGTCCCTTCACATAAATACGGTGCAAAGAGCCAGCTCAGGACCATTCAGAGGGCCCCGTGGGGCTAAAACCCGAGCATGCAGGGGTGGCGATGGTCCTGCTGTGGCCGGGTCTGCACTCGTGTGCCCTGGGGCCTGCGGGCACTCTGCCCGCTCGGATGGAGAGTCACTTCCTGGAGCTTCCTGAGTGGTTTCCGATGAGCTGGTCCTGCTGGGTGCTCCGGGCACCTGCCCCTTAGAGCCGGAAGCCAAGCAGAGAGAACAAGCTGGAGAATTTTCAGCCAGCTCGTGGACCAGACCAGGGACACGAGCCATGCCGCCCTCACCTCCCCCAGTGCCATCTCAGAGGTGGTTGAGAAACAGAGGCAGCCCTCTGAGAGACATCCTCCGGGAAGGGGGTGACTGTGGTGTAAACCAGGAAAATGCTGCTCTGCAGCCAGAGAAGGTGAAGGATCCTAGCAGATGGGCTTTGGCTGGGCTCGTCCTGACCCAGACACCTGCTGTTCATCCCCTTGGGCTTCTTGGCAATTTCTGTGAACTGGACAAATCCCCTTCCTGGAAAGCGGGGGACCCGTTTTTCACCTGTTCATCCTCTTGGTCAGAAGGAGTGACTCTACAGGGGCTGGACAAAATGCCTGGGCCGCTGCCCCTGGGCCGGGAGGGTGGGGTGGCGCTCCTGCTGGACGTTTAGTCTGAAGTGCCCAGCAAAGGGGGGGAGGGCAGCAGAGGTCTGGAGGTACAGACTGGGATTCCAGGCCTGACACCAGCCCCCCACCCCCAGGTCTGGGCCGGGGAGCCCGGGGCCACTTCCTCATCCCCCAAGCTGCAGGTTCATCCTTGGTAAATGGGGCTAAGGAATAAATGTCAAAGTCATTGTGAAGGTCCAATTAAGGTGAAGGAAAAGTGCTTTGCAAGCTGCAAAAAGCTGTCCCCGTGAAAACTGACGGTAGAGGCCAGCAGGGTGATCGGGCGGGAGGAAGGTAGGAAACTGCCAGGGACCCGCCACCAGGCGTGGCAGCAGGAGACTTCTTGTGCGAAGCCTCCCCTTGAGTGAAGCGTGAGACTCCCCCTCGGCCTCCTTGGCTTGTGACTGGAGGTGCCTGGAGAGGATCCAGGGTCTCGTGGGTTCTGCCGGGGAATACCTCCCACAAACTTGGAACCTTGCCTCCCCCTCGTTCAGGCCCTGCTCTGGGAAATTCCTTTTGCAAGTACTCTGCCCCCACGACACCCACAGCCTGCTGCGTGTCCCCTTACCCTAACAGGTACCACCATTCAACTCTTCCACCAGCAGAAGAGAAGACGGGTCTCCGCTCACGTCCCGTGGGCTCAGCCAGGCTTCGGGGAGGCCACGTTGAAGGCCTGTGAATGGATGGTGTGGTTCGGTCTCGCCTGGGGGAGAAGAGACACAAAGAGGACTCCCCTTTATACATCTGAATGGACGTTTACCGGGTGGAACAGTGGTCCGCAGAAGGTGCGTCTGTTCCTCGCAGCCAGAATCTGTGAATGTGACCTGATTTGGACAAAGGTCTTTCAAAATGTGACTAAGCATTTCAAAACGAGACTGTCCTGGATTTAAATCCAATGACAGGTGTCCTAAGAGAAAGGCAGAGGGACACCTGGGTGGTGTAGTTGGCTGAGCATCCGACGATTTTGGCTCAGGTCGTCGTCTCAGGGTTGTGGGTTTAAGCCCCGTGTTGGGCTCCACGCTCAGTGGGGAGCCTGCTTCTCTCTCTCTCTCTCTTTCTCTCTCTCCCTCTGCCCCTCCCCCTCCTCGCACCAGCTCTGTCTCTCTCTAAAATAAATCTTATAGAGAGAGAGATGAAGAGAGAGATCTGAGACTCAGACCCACAGAGGAGGCCCCGTGAAGACGGAGCAAGGACTGGAAGGTCCGGAAGCTGGAAGAGGCAGGAAGGAGTCAGAGACTGAAAGTTTGTGCCCCTCCCCCATTCATATGTTGAGATCCTAACCCCCAGTGTGATGGTAGGAGGAGGTGGCCCTGGGGGATGTGACTGGGTCATAAGAGTGGACTCTCCATGAATGGGATTCACGCTCTAATAAGAGGCACCAGCACTTGCTTCTTGGCTACCCTCTCTCAGATGTTCGAGGCCACAGCCCCAGGACAGTCTTCTGAAATCCCGGAGCGGGCCCTCACCAGATGTCAGGTCTCTCCACACCCAGATCTTAGACCCGCAGCCTCCAGGACGGTGGGGAAATCAGCGGGTGTTGTATTTCCCTCCAGGGTGCGGTGTTCTACCATAGTAACCCCAGATGGCTCTCCCCGAGAGAGCAAGAGAGTGCAGCCCAGCTGACACCTTGACTTGTGGACTTGTGACCTCCACAAGGATGAGAGGACACATTTCTGCAGGTGGCAGTTCGTTGGAGGGCAGCCACAAGAAGCAAATACAGACATCGTATAAGTGAGGACTTTGGCTAATTTTGTGTGGTGTCGGGGACCGAATGAGGGTCCATGTGTAGGATTTATGGGGGGCCGTGTTTCAGAGGAAAGTGAACAAGAACTTTCCAAGAATGAGGGCCGTCCGGTGATGACAAGCCTGCCTTGGGCTCACCATCTGACCCACCACCAGTTGGGAATCTGGGGGAGTAGGAATCCTGCTTTGCACAGGGAGGCTGGCTTAAATCCATGGTTTTGCCCTCCCTTCTCCCCGAAGGACACCTCATGAACGGGTTCCCGCACAGGACACATTTCTGTGGGCATCTCAGGGGGATGTGCAGGTCACCACTCTAACTCTCTCACCCAGGAAAGCAAACCAGAGTGCAAGTACCTAGCGGTGACATCAGAATAAAGATAACCCTGAATCAGCTTTAATTTCTTTTTTTTTTAATGGATTTTTTTTTCAGATGTTGATATGGTGACCATTATTTTTAATCATTTCCCCTGCAGGTAGCTCCCCCTTTCCTCGTGACATGTCGCTGATACCTGACACAGTGGCGAGAGCCATGGGGTCTCCCAGATGAAGTAGGGCAATGCTTCTCAAATTCCATGTTCACGGATACCCGGCCTCTGACCCGAACACAGGTTGTGACTCAGCAGGTCTGGTGGGGCTCGACACCTCATGTCCCTAACAAGCTCCTAGGTGAAACGGATGTCGCAGGTCCGCAGACCACACCTTGAGTAAGGGGATCCAGAAAGGATCATGGCCAGTTTCCAGAATGCCCAGAGCTGCTACCTGGAGGTGGGAGAAGACGGGGGTTTCCTGGTCTTGCTCAGACTTAGGTGGCCAAGTCTTTCCAGGGATGCTGTTGAACAATGCAAAGGGGGAGGGGGGGGGGGGAGAGTGGGGGGGGGAGACTGACGTGGAGGTTCTGGAACAGGTCGGGCCTTAAGACCTGGAAGGCACTTTTTAATCAAATGACTTAGGATCTTAAACCTGCCTGGGCTCTCGTCCTGCCTGGGGCTCAAGGATTTGATGGGAAGATGCTGAAGGAGCCCTACAGTTCACGCTGCGGAGATCACCCCATGTGCCAAGCTCGTGCATTAACGCTCTTTTCCCGTTTTCCTTGAGACCCTCTGGATGATTCCAGTGTTCTCTTATTGCCCATCACTCAGAGGAGAAAGTCAGGTACGGAAGAGTAAGAGGTGTGTCCCAGCTCGCGTGGCTGGGGCTCGAACCAGGTTGCAGACTCTGGAGCTCACACTGATTATCACGAGACCAGGCAGCCCCTCTGGATCCTGCAGACCCGGGACACGGTGTCATGTCCTCCTGGCCATGCCCTCGCTGCCTGAGCCTACAGAGGAATGTGGGAATCCAGGTATGCTCAAGGGCTCCCTGGATGGGGCCTTCTCCCTCAACTGTCCCCTCTCCCTGCTCTGACGGACTCCGCACTTTCACCACGGGGAGCCCTACTACTCCAGGGGTGGGGTGGTTAGACCCCTCTCCAGCCTTTATCTCAGCGGGGGCTGTGTGGCGCTGGCCGGGGAGGAGGGGCAAACGCACCACCGTCATCCAAGGACCTTCCAGTTGCCGCTGGGCTGGGGGGAAGATTCCCGCCCAGGGAAGGGCAGTTGGGGCCCCAGGGAGAAAAAGGGGAGCAGCTGATTCTGGGTACCTGGGCTGCTGTAATATGTGCACCCGGCGTGCGGGCCACGCAGCAAGTGATGATCACTGATTTCCACGTAATTTATGGTTAAAAAGAACAACCGGTTCCTCTCTGGAGACATTCACCTCCAAGCCTGTTCTCAGATGTCTTGTCCCTTTCCAGACAAATCTCTTGTCCCTTTGTCTGGCCCAGCGTGGAACACGGGAGGCTGACCTATGCCTCTCCTACCCAGAAGTAGAGCATCACGGCTACTGCTCTGGGGCGGGGGTAGGTCCCTGGAGCTGCCCCTTCGCAGCCGGCGGTCAGGGGCTTGGGAGGGGGGTTCAGACTTGGGAGTGGCCGGGTCGTTGTGCCCAGGGATGACCTGTTCAAAAGGTCTCTGAGGAGGAACAGCCTGCCCGGAAGCCATGGGCAGGTGGATGGTTCTCCAGCTGTAACTCAGGCCGCTGAAGCTGTCACCTGCCACCCTACCAGGGTTCCCAGTCCCCTGCAGGCTCCCAAGGACAGGTCCTATTGCCTGCTGAGAGAGGCAGTCCCCATAGGACCGGGCAATACTTCCACCCCTAGAAATGAGGACAGACTAAGAGAAGCAACTAAACCAATGAAGAGCCCAGCCCTGCCTGTGCCCGGGCAGCCCCAGCTCTCGTCTTGCTCGGCGCGAGCAGCTTGGCTGCTGGGAAGGAACAGTACGTCCTAATTACACACTCCTAGGCGACAGGCCGCGTCCAGAGATTAAAGGAATCAAACCAGGTGGCCCCTCCCCCAAGAACCAGAGCCCCTGCGTGAGGACGATTGTGGTACAAGCTAGTGGTTAGGAAGCCCATATTGTGCGGGCCACGCGCCTGCCGCTGCCTGTGCCCGGCGGCCAGTCAGCCTGCGTCTCCGGCCCAGTCCCGGGGCCCCGCCACCCCCACTCCCCGCTCATGTGCTTTCTGCTGGCGCAGCTGAGCCGACGAAAACCCAGCCCCTCTCCCTGCACATGCTTCCCACCCACCTCCCACCCCTCCATGCACAGTCCCCCCTGGTCAGGAGACGTTCTCTGCCGCCTGTCTCTGTCTCCCTGCCCCTGTCTCTCTGCCCTCCCGCCTCTCGTCTCCCTGTCTGCCTGTCTGTGTCTTTCTGTCTTCCTGTCTCCCTGTGTCCCTGTCTGTCTCTATCTCTCTGTCTCTCTGTCTCCCTGCCCCGTCTCTGTCTCTCTGTCTCTCTCTCTGTCTCTGTCTCCCTGACTCTTCCTCTGTCTCTCGGTCTGTGTCTCTCTGTCTCCCTGTCTTCCTGTCTCTCTGTCTCTCTGTCTCCCCGCTCCTCCAATCATTTGCTTCCGTTCCAGTTTTTCGTCCCACCTTGTTCACTTCGTTCTGTCACCTCAGGTCTCCTGTTTTCCTTCCTCCTAATTACCCAGCAGATCCCAAGAAAAAGAGAGCCACTGAAGGCTTTTTCTCTCTCCGCCTCCCCCGTGATCTTCAAGCACAGGGAGAGGACGGCCGGTCGGTGAGCACGCACGCCTTGCGCGCCCGGAGTGGAGTACTTCTCCTGCATTAGCTCATTAACCCTGGGCAGATGCTACCAGACAAGGATGCTGAGGTTCCGTGCCCCCAGGGCTTATCTTGCGCCACAGGCCGGTACAGGCTGCCACCAGGACTCTGAGCTCAGACCGTGGGCTGCCAGGAGGCTGTAATGGCCTGGGGGAAGGGGCAGGAGGAGCTGGCTGGGAGGCAGGGACATGAGACATCTCTGAGAGTGCTCCCCGCTCCCCTAGCAAAGAGAAGACTGACCAGGGCCCCCTCCAGACCCATACACATGCCTGCCTGATGTGGAGAATTTCTGCCGAGGGGCCCCGCCTTAGCTCAGGCAAAGATGTCACACCGGGGCCTCAGCCGACACACATTGACTTCGCCTGGTCTGGAAGCTGGCAGTCCCAGAACTAGGTGCTGGCAGGTGGGTTTTATTCTGAGGCCTCTTTTGGGTCTGTAGGCTGCCACCGTCTTGCTGCGTGCTCACATGACCTCTTTGTGCAGCCATAGGGGAGGGATGCAGAGAGAGTTCTGGTAGCTTTTCTCAGAAAGGCCCTGATCCCATCATGGGGAACCCTCATGACCTCATCTAACCAAGTTACCTTCTAAGACCCCATCTCCAAATACCTTCACATTGGGGGGCGGGGACAGTAGGGCTTCAGCATGAATCTGGAGGGACATAATTCATTTCACAGCAGACCATCACCCCAATCAGGGCATGCCTTGCCCTGCAGACACACTTCGGCAGGGCCATGTCAGAAACTCCCGACCCTAACTTCCCTCCCTTGGGGAGGGCGGGGTCACTCAGAGGTCCAGCAGCACGCCCAAGTTCACTGTGAGGATGGGACCAGAGCTGGGCTCCACCGTATTTCAGCCTGGGGGTCTTTTGGCATCTCTCCACACCCTCAGAAGCTGCGAGACCTTTGCCCGCACACGGACCTCTATAGGAGGTCACCTGTAAAGTCCTTTCTGTGATGGTAGCACTTTGCGAGTGGGAGGAAAGGTGTCAGGAGGGGCTTGGTGACCGGCCTTGGCAACTTAGCAATGGCGGGGGGAGAAGACCTGTGGTTTCGGCTGGAGGGTTGGCTAAGGGCGCCTCCCAGGAACAGCGTCTGGGCTCCTGCCTCTCATTTTTGTCCTGCTCCACGTGCGACTGAGTATCAGGGAGGGATGGGGACCTCCGAGGGAGGCCAGAACGGTCTGGCCCCAGCAAACGTGGAACGTCTCCATTTCCATGACAGCAGACCACTTAATAACTGACTTCCCCACTAATTCTAATTGAAACACGTAATGGTATTTCCGGGCGGAGAGTGGCAGGCTCAGGTCTGGGCAGACATCCCCAGGGGCCGCCCTGGCTTCACAGGGTGAGAACCGCTGGGCCTCGTTGGGCATCGTTCAGCAGTAGACTGAGGCAGCGGACAGCTGCTCAGGCTCTGCTGCCAGGAACCGCAGCTGATGAGAAAAGCCATTAAAGGTCAGCTGGGAATAGAAAACTATTTATGTTAAATGTCACAGATTAAACCGCAGAATGGGCCTTGGGTAGGGAGCAGAGGGTGAGGTGAGAAACACCGGTCACAGTGCCTGCTTCCTTGGGAGCCTTGGTGGGAGGGGGTGGGGGGGGCGTGTCCTGTCATGGGGGCAGGGGTGGGGCAGGGGAGGCGGGGAGCTGGTTTCCAAGCTGCCTCCAGCCCCGGGAAGCAGGTGGGTGTCCGCAGCCACAGGTGATTGGCTGGGCTGGCCACCTGTCAAGGTTGCTAGGCGACCTGAGTGCCAGGTTCAGGGAGGGAGGACTGGGCTGGCCTCTTCCACCTCATCGCAGAAGCGTCATCAGGACTGGAGTCTAACGGGCAGAAGGGACTGCGGGAGGTCCCGGACAGAGGACAGCACATTTCCTTCCCCGGGGGGCCTGCGAAGTTGGAGTGTGAAGGACCAGGAGGCCCTGGTGGGTGGGAGGGCCAGACCGTGGCTCTCTTGGGAAGGGCTACAGGGCTGGAGGTTCGGAGGGGGTGTCTGGGCCAGGTCCTGAAGAGCAGCCAGGAGAACGAGGTACCCCTGTGATTTCCCAGCCATGGGAAGTATGGGGGCTCCTCAATGCGGCCTGAACCACCCCCACAAGCCCCACCGTGCGACTTGGCTGCATCTATTCGCTAAACACACTTGAAGGGAGTTTGTTGGCAGGTCGACAATATCCCCCAGCAGGTAATTAGATCGCTAAGGCCCCACTGAAAAATGACCACACCTCCTGATTACCTACCTGGGGATTGCTCATTTCGCCGGTTGAGGCAGAGGCTTAATTTTGGGGTGTTTCAGCCCCCCAGCCAGCCTCTGGCCCGCCCCACCGCTGGCCTGCCTGGTCATTTGTCAGTTGCCTTGCACATAGGGAATACCAATATACTTTAATATTTCTGTAAGCAGACGTATTTAGGAAGTTAAATCTAGTGGGGAACCCCCCCCCCCCCCCCCCCCCCCCCACACACAGGCAAAATTAAGAAAATAAGCACCACCCCAGACCCTTCCCTCCCATCCTCAGAAGGCTGGGCTGCTGGTTGGGGTAGTCATGACTTTCCTGCGGTTGGGACTGACTGATCACTGCCACACCCCACCCCTGCCACAGGGAAAGACTTGCACCAGCCCACTGCTGACCTGGGAAGGGTCTCTCCTTCGTTCCCTACATCCAGTTAGGCTGCCGGGTGAGGGGGCCAGAAGTGGCCTGGCACAGATGGACCCACAGGAGTACAGGAGGGATCAGAGAGACCCCAGGAGGCCCTAACTGTCCAGGCAGGTGGGCACTGGATCAAGGTGGTCAGGTTGGTGGGATCGGAGGAGGACTGGTGGTGAGGGGGTCTGGAAGACACTAGCAAAGTTAGATTCGTTCCTGTCATCCAAAGGTATGTGTTGGTGACCGTTGTGCATGACAGAGGAAGCACAGAGACCAGTGCTTGGCAGAGAAAGACCATTATCCCTGCTTCCAGAAGCTTGCTGTGGTTGGGGAAGATTAATGCTCCCCCCGGGGATGTATGGTACGTTAGGACAGTGGTCAGGAGAGAGCCATGTACTAGGTGGGGATTGAGGGCGGGGCCGAAGGTCCCAGGAGGATTGGCGGGGAGCAGTGCTTCCTGGGGTAGCATTGGAACTGGACCGTCAGTTGTCAAACGGGTGCCTGATGCTATAAGGACTGGGCTCCGATGGGTGGCGGTGGCGGGGGCGGGGCACGGGGAGGCTGGGAAGGGGGGTTTGAGCCAGATGGCGAAGGGCCTCAAACACCGTGCTTAAGAAGATAATTGAAAATTAATTCTGAAGGCACGAGAGAGTCATCTGCTATTTCTGAGCAGGAGAATGTGAGGTCTTGGCCTGGGTTTTAGAAAGACTGTTCTGGAAGCTACAGGGAGGATATGCTGGGCACAGCGGTTCCCAATCCTGAGTGCCTCAGAATCCCCTGGGGGGTTGTTGCAACTCCTGGAGTCTGTCATTCAGCAGGTTTGGAGAATTTGCAGGCCTAATGACCCTCATCCCTCCGGGTGCTGCTGAGGATGTTGGTCTGGGGACCACGCTTTGAGAACTGCTTCGTTAGAGAAAGGAGACCAGCTGGGAGGCAAGGGCAATAAAACCAAAGGTGATGAGGGGATGGGCTTGAGAGACCCCTCGGGTGGGCAGGCAGACCACGTGGTGGGGAGGACGTGCAGGGCGCAGCTGTGGGGAGCGGACAGCAGAACTGGGAGAGGATTTTGGATTTGCCGAAGCAACAGGTGACGGACAGAGGCAAAAGGAAGTTCAGGGCCAGAGACCAGGGATGGCGGAGGAAGCAAGGCTTAGGTTTCCAGGAACGAGGCCAGAAGCCAGATATTGGGGTTTCCCTGCCTTTAGTGAGGCTTCAGGTATGGGAGGCAGCTGCAGCCGCAGATGGGCCTGGATTTGAAGGTCAGGAGTCCGCAAGGGCAGTGAGTCCAGCAGCTTGGGCCTCGAAATAGCACAGGTGGAGGAAATCAGAGTCACCATGGGCGGGGAGGAGCCCGCCAGCCCTCATACAGTGCCCTGTCGCTGGCCTCTGATTGGAAGCCTGGGCCTCCGAGCATCAATATGGACAGCCTTGATCCATGACCGGAGCCATGGTAACATGGCCCTACTCAGACCCAGTCCCCAGACCCCCAAAGGCACAGCACCGACCTGTCCGCGGGCAGGAGGGAGGAGTTTTCTGGGAAGGGTGGAGAATCTGGTCAGGGCAGAGCCGCAGGCTTTCATTTGCTTTGGAGGAGCCCAGGAGCAGGCAAAGGGACTGCTGGGGGCGGTCGGTGAGCGAACAGACCCCAGGCAGATGTGACCAGGAGTTATCAGCTAAGGGAACCTGAAAGACATCTTCACCAGTTCAATGGTACTTGCTCCCGCTATGGCCAAGGCCACATCCCCGGAGCTGAGTCCTGCTCCCTCCTATACTCTTGCCAGGCTGACCCACTCAGCGGTTTATTCAAGGTGCACAAGATATTTTATTGCGATTGAAGGGAAGCTGGGATCTGGGTTCTACACCCACGTACAGTTTAAAGACACGTCCTTCAGCTCACAGCGGGAGTGGGGGGTGCTCACTAGCAGACAGGTGTCCGTGTATCTGTCCTCCAGCCAGTAAGATGCAGGAGCGCCACTCTGTGCCAGAGACCCCCCCACCTGTCTTGACCCCCACCCTGGTATTCCTAGCTGACACCATTCTCCCAGAAACATCCCTGGTGCTGCGCTGTGGCTTCTCCGGGGTCACCTGCAAGATCTCTGTCCCCTGAACCCCTTATTCCTGAGCGCTTGTCCCCACCCCCTCTCTATCCCCCAGGATCCCAGGTCCCGAATTGCTCTTGCTTTCAAACTGACCCCAGGACCCCCCTCTTGCTCGTTGTCACCATTAGGGTTTGCCTCCTCTCCCTGTGCCCTAGATTGTCCCCTCTGCGCCAGGCAGCCCTCGCACGGGCACGCGCTGTCTCTCCCGGTACCCGCATTAGCGGGGACATCAGGGCTCTAAAGCCCATTGACATTTCACTGACGGCTCCTTTCGGACTGAGCTTTCTCTCCAGCACACGATGACTACATAGAAGGCTGTTGGGGTCCCAGAGGCAACGGGGAATGGCTCTGGCTGGGTGTCCCTGTCTAGAGGAGACTTGGAGGGCAGGAAGCAGCTTAGGAAGAGGGGAGAGAAGAAACGGGAGGGCAGGAGGATGTGGGTGTGGTGAGAAGCCGGGGCCCAGGTGCTTGCTCTCCGGCTCCCCCTGGGGACAGCCTGGGGGGCGGCTGTTCCCTTGTCAGGACAGCACCCACTGCAGGTAAGGGACAGTGATGCCAGCGAAGCTTTTAGGAGGTGGCAGGAGGGCCTCTCTCCAGGGTGGCTGGGAGGCCAGAGATGCAGCTGACCTGTGGAGCCCATCCTGTGGCTCTCTGCTTGCTTCTCTTCGACCAACAGAAGAGCTCCACGGACCCCCCAGAAGCAGGCTCAGAAGGGTAGATAATGACAAGTCTAGGGGAAGAGGAGACAGAAACCCTAAAACCTTCCTGCAGGGACTCCCCCAAAGGCCAAAACACTAAGACCAAAACCTACTCTACTACCCCTCCTAGGGGCTGACACCTGCTAAGCACTGACCGCAGGCCGAACAGGGCTTTACACGCACCACCCCACTCACTGTCACCACGACCTTGGGAGGAAGGAATGATTAATATTATCAATTTGGAGATGAGCAAATGGAGCTCGGGGAGTTCAGTGCCTGACCCAAGATCACAGAGCAGGGACTTGAGACCGGGACCATCTACCACTACCCCCCCCCCCACCCCCCCAAAGCCCACCTTGGCAATGACACCAATCTAGCAGCTGCACACAGTCATTACTCGGAGCTCCCCGCGCCTGGGTGGCTGTGGGCTGCTCTTGGCGTTCCTTACCCCAGGGCAGCAAGAACCACCGAAGCCAGCTGCACCAGCCGGGGCCCGGGCATGAGCCTTCCACGGGGGTCAGCAAACCAGCCCACCCGCCCAGCCCGCCCTGCCACCTGCTTTTATGGCGTCATACGGGAACTCAGCTGCGCCTGCTGTATTTGCTCTCTGGCCCTGGACAGAAGAGCCTGCTGGATCCTGGCCCCCGGTTAAACCACAAGCCTGCCAGCAGCCAGCACAGCCCCGCCGAGAAGGTGTCAGGAGGGATGTGTGCCTCGGTGTGCGTGTGTGTGTGTGCCAGTGTGCGTGCAACAGGCTCCAGATCGCGTGGGTGGTGTCCTTGCAGGAGCAGGAGTGGGTGTCGAGGGGCTCTCCGCCTCCTCTCTGAGGACCTGGGTTTCTGAGGCTTTTGTGGGACGGCCCCGGGGGGCTGGGGCTGGTGTGGCTGAAATTTAGGTAATTTTCCCCTAATTAAGCCGTGACTTTTTTTTTTGTCATCTGGGGTTGAGGGCACTGTTGATGCCCCTCCTTCCGGTGGAGTCTTTGACTGGACCTTCACACGTCTTTCCCTGAGAACTGGGAAAACAGAGCCGCCTCTGTTTCCCAGATGGAGATGTCCCTTGGACCTCCAGGCCCTGCCTCCAGGCCAGCAGGCATAAGCATCATGGCCAGGTCCCCCAGGAGCTCTGGGGGGCGGTGGACACATTTCCCTAGGGTGGCCTCACATCCTGTGCCCACTGGCCTGGCCTCTGATGACTGAGGCCTAACCCACACCTGAAATATCCTCGGGTCCCTTCCAGCGGTGGCCAGCAAGTTTGAGGAGGGGGCTGTAGGACAGGACCGCAGCTGCTTCTCAAGGGAGCCTGTGGCAGGAGGGGCAGCTGAGGACCATGGAGGGAACCCTGCCTGGTTGGTGAAGGCCCAGGGAGCCTCGGACGAAGAGACCCAGCCTCCAGATGCCTCTGCCTCCCGAAGGCACCCAGCAGAGGCCGGGGCGGGGGAGGGGGCCGCAGGGGAGATTGTTTCCAGCCAGCCCTGAGGGCTATGGCCGATCAAGGCTGCTAAAAGTTACACGGTATTTATTTATTCTCCAGAAGTGCAGAGGGACCTGAATAAAAGGAAAGGCCAAAGCATGTAGAGACCATAAAAAGAGAGTTTAGTTTTTATGCAGTGGGAACCTGGGGAATTAATTCCTGGCTGACAGAGGTCCCACGACAGGAGCAGAGTTTTAAGCAGGCACAGCGAGAAGCCTGGGGAGGCAGGGGAGAGCCACTGGGTGTGAAGGCCCCGGGGGCGGGGGGGGGGGGGGGGCAGGGGGAGGGAGGGAAGGAAGGCCCCAGAGCAGTGAAGGTGTGGGCGTTAGAGACCCATTTCAAAGCTCATGCGGAAGAGGGCTTTAAAGGCAAATCACTCAAGACTGATCTTGTTTAGGTCACATTTATTGGGCACTTACTGTGTGTCAGAACCCTGCCGGATGTCACGGCGATGACAGCGATGGAGAAACTGGGGTCCTGGCCTCAAGACTCTCTTTTTCTTTGGGGGGGTGGTCCTTGGAGCTACGTCAGCTGTAACTGAGGCTGTCGGCCTGGCAGAAGGGGCATGGATGGCCAGGGAACTGGACCCCACTCCCTCTGCTACAAACTCTGTCACCCTGGGCAGCATGCTAATCTCTCCATGCCTCAGTTTCTTCATATAGAAAATACAGGTAATCAGAGTAATATTTCCTAAGATTGTCCTGAGTCTTTATATTAATAGACACAGCCTGGCACCTAGTGATTTCTATGAGGGTATGTTCTGAGAAATAGTTTAATCGAGTTTTGGGAAAAGCACTAGATTGGTCCAGAGTGATTCATTCATTGAAGTGGTCTGGGAAGGCTTCTTGGAGGAGGCGACTTTTGACCTAGATTTTTAAAGGATGAAGAAGACCCACATGAGTGGAGAAGAGGGGCAACACTTGGAAACAGTGGCCAAGGGCTTCTTGGTGGGTCAAGCTGTGTCTTTAGGGGTTGATTTGCATGGATTGCTTTAGTGCTGGGGAGGGGGGGAGGCAGCTTGCTGCTGTTGGAAGTGACTGTAGGCAGGGGAGGGGTCGGCCCCGGAGCACTCCGGAAGCTATTGGAAGTGCCTCCAGCACCTGTGGTCTTCTCGCCCCCAGTAGCAAGGTGGTGGTTCTGGGACGAGCCGAGGGTGCCACTGTCCCAGAGTTAGGAGACAGGGAGGGCTAGGCCAGTGGCAGCTCCTGTGAGTGCGGGCAGTGCCAGCCTGGGGAGGACAACACTTGTGCTTCTGCCCATCAAGTTTGGAAGATTACACAAAGCTGCAGCCCACTCTCCCCCAACACACACAGGCATGCCCTCTCTTCCCTGCACATGGGAATGGGGTCATAGAGTCGACTGGTTCTTCTCGCACTGTGTTTTATACACATGAGCCCTGTGTGCCTACGAACAACCCTTGGGACAGGTCCTCCTGTTAGCTCCATTGTAAAGATGAGACATCAGAGGCCCAGAGAGGTTAAGCAGCTTGCCTAAAGTCACACAGCTAGTGGGTAGGGCCCTCTGCTTTGGGAGGGGCTCCCCACAGCCCTCGGCCCTCCTAAATAAGGAGTTTGTTGTCACCCGGAAACTACATCACCACCAGGGGAGAAAACGGTGGGGAGACAGAGAACTGAGATCCTGTTTGGTAACGGGCGACAAGGGAGGGAGGCTGCCGTCTGGCACCAACGCAGAGCCGTCCCCAGATGGCGGAGAACCGGCATCAGCTGCCTGGCTTGGGTGGCAGCAGGATGGGGCGCAGACAGGCTCGGCGATGAGGGTCTCGTGCTCCACCCGAGAGCGCGCGCCAAGGGAAGGGAAGCCTGTGACCTCACCGGTTGGGCCAAGGGCCAATGACATCACCAGGAGGGCGAGGAGCCAGGCCCAGAGAGTTATTTATGGAACAGGCTGGCGGCCAGCCGGGGCAGCTCCTGAGCTGTTTCAGATGTGGTTGGGACGAAGTCTCCAGCTGCCCTGGTGGAGCCGCCAGTGCCGGGCGGGCCGAGGAGAAAGGAAGGAGGTGGAAAGGCTGAGGCAGAGATCGTGGGGCACCACGCTCCTCCTCCGCGGGCTCTGCCCCTACGTCTCCACCCTGGCTCTGGAGGAGAGCCGGGGTCTCTGCAGCCCTCTCTCAGCCCTCGCATGCGTCCAGAACTCAGGGAGCAGAGGGGCCCAGAAAGCACCCCCCGGGGGTTTCGCTCTATCTGCCTCTGTGCACACGGGAGTGTGGGCCCGAGGGCCTGGCTGCCGTCGGGCCGCCGGACCCCAGGATGGATTCCCCTCCCAGAGCCTTGGGTGCGGTGCTGAGCGCTCCTGGGAGCAGATAAATGCGCGAGGGCCGGGCTGTGTGTGCAGCTTTGTGTCCGTGCGCGTCCGTGCGCACGTGCCCCAGAACGGAGGCCCACGGGCGAAAGCAGGCGGGCTCGCAGCGAGCCTACAGGGAGAGGGGAGTCACGAGGGGAGAGAAATCACGGTAGGAAGTGGGAAATAGAATTTCAGCGGAAGATACAGAGGCACTTAGAGAAGCTTCAGCAGGACTAGACAAACCTTTCAATCCATTTATCAAATATGCCCGAAGCTCCGCCGCCGAGCAGGTGCAACAGGAATAAAATATTGAACAGAGCCGGCGATGGCGGGGCCGGAGAAGCCCAATAAATAAAGGGTTACTGTGATGCTCACCCTCACGCCGCTGGGTTTGCTCCTGCGGGTCCCTCCACCCACCACGCCAGGTGCTGCCCCAGGCCCAAGGGCCTGCCTCCCTGCGCTTTTGACTTTAGGCCTCGTGGGAGGCCGACAGGGGCTTCTGGAGCCCAGAGTGGCCACACCGCGCGCTGTGCTGGCGGCATGGGGGCCCGGCTTCCCGTGCCTCTTGGGCCTGCTAACAGTCCTCCTTCCCTTTGAGACCGTCTACAAGGTAACCAGATCCATGTCACCCTGGTGGAAATCTGGTGGTCATTCTGTGGGCCATGACGGGGCAGCAGGGGGTTGAAAGTGGGAACCAGGGAGAGATAGACGGGGTTCCCACACCCAGACCCTGGGCTGGGCTGTGTACTGAGATCTCCCCACCCAGTTCTATCCTGGACAATTTGGGCCTTTTGAGGGCTGGATGGAAGGGTAGACGTCATGTCATATGTCATACCCATGTCATGTCATACCCATTTTCCAGGGTACCTCTGTACCTCTTTTTTCAGGCAATTCCCCCTCCTCAGTGCAGAAAAGAAAGCATCTCCACATAGTCGTGTTCAAATACGCCCAAACTGGAGCCCACAATAGAGAATGTCTCCACTGACGGGTCCGCCTCCAGCTTTCCAAGGACAGCGGGCCCTGCCCCCGCTACACCCGCACTCACACACTCTAGGGAGCCACCCTGCCCCTCCTGCCCCATCATTCCCATTCCTCCCCACCGTGCTACCACACATCAACAGGATAACCTGAATCTTTGCATCCTGATGCCAAGAACCAAAAGGTCAGGAGCACCGCTCCCCCGCTCCCTGGGACCCCCCCCCTTCCCCAAGCGGCTGCTGGCGGGTCACCATTCTCTGAGCGATGCCTGCTGAGCTGGGGCCTGGGAAGGGGACAGCTGAGTGGCTCTCCGGGGTTGCCAGGCTGAATGCCTGGAATGCAGGAGATAGGATTAGACCTCAGCAGGAGCAGGAGGAATAAAGGTTAATGAGGGAAGTGGGGAGGCAGAGGCTGGCTGTTCCCAGGGACAAAGGGTGGCCTCTGGGCTCTGTGGGAAACGGCCGAGGTCACGTGGTCCACCCTCCTGCTTTTGGAAGCCCAGCAGATGGGACCCCTGTTTTTTCTAAAATGTTCTTGGAAAGCGGGGGTCTTATCCAAAAGTTGTCCTCCAGCTGCCGGAATGGCCCGCCTCCTTGAAGGCCCGGTTCTTCTTTTCGGTTCCTCAAAGAGCTTGGATTTTCCTTGCTTCTCATGGGACCCACCAAGAGGCCGTCACCTCCTCTGAGCCGAACCTCATCCCCCCCCCCGCCCCCAGCTCTGTGTTCTCACACGCACCCTGAGAACGGCAGGAGGTCCATCCTGGGACCCAAACAAGATACGGTGGCATTGATGTCTTTACGCTCCTGCCACCTAGTAAAGGCACCGAAGAGCAGAGGCCAGGAGCTGGGAGCTGCCTTCCACCCCTGGCTCCAAGGGCATCCTTCTTTGAAAGGCCGTGGAGCAGCAGAAAGAACTTCCTCTTGGTCATCCGTCTGCCCCTGTAGGGACAACTGCATCCAGGGACAGTAATGGAAATCTGCAGGGATGGAAGGGCGGGGTGGGGGGGATGGTGAGGGGCGGCAGCAGGGCTTTGGTTTCGTTTTTTGTCTCCTCCTGTCCTTCCCGAACCTGCACAAAGCCATCCCAGACTGCCGCGCCCCTCCCCCAACCTCCCCCTCTCCAGGTTCCTGTCCAGCCCTGTTTCCAGGCGGAGCAGACCTGAGTGGGGGGAGTGTTGGCGGGAGGCGCCAGGACAGCCATCCCAACCCCCTCTTTCCTCTACCTTTGGAAATCTTTAGGGAGAGGAAACAGTCATTTTCCTGGGGTGCTGGGGTGTGGTCTCACAGGATCAAAACTAGGCAAGGCACCGTGCCAGGCAGAGACCTGGTCCCCAGCCCATTATCTGCTCCCCAGCTGCTTGCGTTAGCGGCTCCTTTCAAGACACATCTGGGCTCAGCCGGGGCTCAGACTGCACAGGCCCAGGGGCTGCGTTTGCTGTGAGTGGGGGAGGGAAGGGTGTCGCTTCTCCGGCTTCCTGGACTGTCTTTCTTCACTCTCTTACTCTTCTCACGGAGACGTGCTCACACTGACGGCCACACTGACGGTGACAGAGCTGAGGGCTTCCTCCGTGCCAGACGTGTGAGCGTCTCTTGCGTTGTCTCTGTGATTTCACACAGGGATCCTGTAAAAGGAGTGAGGAGCTGGCCTGAGCTGTTTAGCGCTTCTCACGGTGCAGATGGATCAGAACTTATGGGCAGAGGAAGCTGGACAAGTAGCTCTACCCAGTTGGCCAGGGGCTGGTTTGGATTTTGCACTGAAAGACCTGTGTCTGAGAGTCCCCTTAGTTAGCTGATAGGTGGCGCCCCCTAGATGTGGTGCATAGAGAGGAGTGCGTGGGACGGGTCCCCTCGATGGGCCTTGGAGACCCATCTGCCATGGGGTTTTCCAAGTTCACGGACACAGGAAGATCCCCTGGCAGGAGTCCCTCCAGCCAGCTCGTCTGTGGCTCCAAGGATCACCAGCTTGATCCCCCTCTTTCTTCCCTGGAAATGATGCCTATCCCTACCCCTGCTGCTCCCCAAGCCCGTGATAACCTCCATGCCTGGCGCTGACCTTGACCCCACCTGAATCTGATTTCCCTGTAGACAGTGGCCCAAAAGACGCTGATGGTTTTCTCGGACTCTTGGACCCCAACAACCTCCACCTTCCCTAAGTCGGGTCAGACAGGGGTGGTGGAGGGAACTGAGTGCACGGAGACCCGGAGAAGAGAAAGGTGAGGAGAAGAGAAGGAGGAAAAAGGCCTAACTCCCAGCAAAAGAAAAAAAAAAAAAAGAAAAAAAAAAGTTCAATCAGATTTGTAAAGGGCACAATTTACAAATCCGTCACATATTTTACTAGGCTGGGATTTACGGATTAGCCTGTAATACTTAGGCGGCTTTTTGTAATAAAACCCTGAGCCCAGGCAGCCTTGGGGAAGTGAGGAGGAGGAAGGGGCCTTCTCTCTCTATCTTACTTTCATTTTCCCAGCATTTTTTGATCTAGGCAGCCCCATTAATCTGTGCTTTATCTGCCTATGGAGAAGGATTGAGCTCTTTATTGGATTTTTGTCAAGAATAAATGATTTAGTTTGGGATATTGTGGAAACGATTTTTGTGGTATTACACCATCTAATAAATGAAACAGCAGGGATCAATTCCTTCCTTGCAATGTGTTCAACAGGCAGGGTGAAATATGGGCCACAATTATTTGGTATTGGACTCTATAGATATTTATAACCGAGCGTGACTGCGTGTACACAGGTCTGCCCAGATGTGGGCACCTGTCTGGGAAGACGCGATGCATCAGCTCTGACATAGGAGGCTTGGAGCCCATGTGACAGGCCCGTCACAAATGCAGATCAAGTTCACCTCAGCAGACAGGTCCGAGCGTTGGAGAGCAGGAATCAGGTCCAGGGGTGAAGCCCGGCGATAGGGGGTTGTATTTACCAAAGCCCTTGGTCTAGAGTGCTTTTCCTGGAGGAATGGGAAGCTGACGGGATAGGACAGCTTTGTCACAGCGGGCCTGGCAGACGGCCGGTGTGTGGGGGCACCAGGCAGAGATGGGTCCCACCTCCGGGTGCCATCTCCTGGGTCCCATCCCCCTCTGTCCTGGCCACTGCGTTCTCTCCCAGCGTGCCCGCTCCAGGGGAAGATGTCTGGGAATGCTGAGATGGGAGCTGGCTTTCTGCCCAGGTAGGCTCATAAGGTTGAGATCCCCGAAGGCCCACAAATATTTATTGAGAGCCTATTACAGGCCAGCGCTTAGCACAGGCCTGGCACAAAGGAAACCATATATAGGTATTTGTTCGCGGATGGACCGGTAAACAAAAAGCTTTCAGGATGCCCTCCCTCGCTCAAACACACACGATCCTCAGCAGCGGACACAGGGAAGAGATCAAGGTGACAAAAGGGCTCCTCCAGCCCTGACTGTGGGGAAGGAATGGAAGGACTCCGGCCGGGAGAAGGTGGGCGGGGACAGCCCAGGACTGCGCGCCCCATGCCTCACTGGGATACGTCTGCCGGAGCCGGTTGCTTACCCCGGGCTTGCCCACCCGGCGTGGGCACCTGGGCTCACGTTGCCGAAAATGGTCCCCTGGGGCGGCTTGACGGGTGAGCACCATCAGAGTCCGTGCCGCGCCCAACATCTCAGCTCCGTGACCTTCGAGCGCTGTGCCTGGGACGTATTTGGTTGAAATATTTGGGAAAGTATTTAACCAATATTCATTCATGAAATGACCACCCGAAGGACGGGCTCTCAATGGGTAGGGGGGACCCTTTGAGCCGGGATTTCAAGGATTGACAAAAGCAATGGCTGGGGGACACTGTCTTAGTTCCTCCAGGTGGCTGGAACAAAGGACCACCTATCAGCTAACTAAGGGGCCTCATAGATGACAGACATGTTGTGCTCACGGTTCTGGGGGCCGGAAATGTGAGCCCAGGGGGGCCAGCATGGTCTAGGGAGCCCCCTCTTCTGATTCCAGACTGCTTCTAGTGTGCGCCACACGGCAGAAGGGGGCTGGAAGCTTTCTGGGGGCTTTTATAAGGGCTCTAAGGGCATTCTTGAGGCTCCTCCCAGATGACGTAATCTCCTCCCCGAGGCCCCACCTCCTAATACCTCGGTGGTTAGGTTTCACATAGGAATTGGGGGGGACACATTGAGACTATAGCAATCATACACTTGATAGTCTGTGACCCGTTTCCCCTGTACACTCAGAGCTACAGCCACAGCCGGGGGCGGGGGCGCTGCGCTGGGCTGGCCGGGGGTGGGTGTCCCCTAAGCCCCCGGGTTATTGGACTGCACAGTCTGAGCTGGGTTCCAGCGCCAGCTGCTGCCCGGAGGCCGTTGTTCCCAAGTGCCTGTCCCCTTGGTGCGCCCAAGGAGTGTCTGATCGGTGCGTCTCGCTTTCCTTCAGGGATTCATTTCCTTGACAGGCTTGGCCTCCCGCCGTATGTTCTGCGAACGTTGGCCGTGACAGTGAGACCCTACAGCTCTCTGTCTCTCTACCCTGAGCCTTCTATTTTTGTCGTATTCTGGACCGTCTTGCCTGGCTATGTTTTCTCTGCCACAGTCAGAATCCTTGGAGCTCGGTGGTGATAGGAGAGTTTTAAGCGTCTCTGGCACGAGGAGTCTCTTCTGTTGGAGCTCTGTTCAGAAGATGGCTCTCCATTCCCACCCCCTTGCGAAGAACTAGGACGCCTGACGGTTCCTGGGTAACCCATTAGAGCTCACTGACAACTCCCGTCCCGCTTCCTGGCAATGGCAACGAGAGGCTTGACAGCTGGAGCCATTCACATTCCGTCATGTGGACGGTTCACGGGCAGAAGCCAGATGGGGCCCAGCAGTGGCGGCTGGGTTGAGTTTGGGGTCCTATGGTACCACGTGCTCACCTCCCAACCGGGGGTGGGGGTGGGGAGCAGTTAGGAAGCGATTGCTTCCCATTTCTGAGGCTGACTTGGAGGGCGCCAGTTTGGGTGTCGACCCTGAGCCCTCCCGGGGCTCTGACACTCCCCACCCCTGGCACAGAGGCCCGCTGATGAGGGGGTCCAGAAAGGCTCTTCTAAGAACCCTTCCCCCTTGGACATAACACCTTGGTAGCAGACTTACTGTGATTCCAACTTGTTCCGTGGAATTTTATCTGCATACTTGTTGGAAAACAAGCCAGCACTCCCTGCTTTGTGGCAGAGAGGGGGGCCTTTCTTCTGGGGCATCACGGACCCTCCTCTCTCTCCTACGTCCCACATCTCCCGTGTCAGAAAATTCTCTTGGCTCTACTTCACCTTTGCCAGAGTCCCACCACCATTCCTCTCCGTGGCTTCTGTGGTCCACCCCAGGCCGAGCCAGCATTGTCCCTGGCTGGTCTCCCTGCTCCAAGGCCCCGTGTATGTGGCCCGAGGGACCATCACCGCCTGTTCATCCCTTCTGGCCACACTGGCTGCCTTGCCAGCATGGCCCAAAGTCCCAGGCCCCGTCCTGCCTCAGGGCCTTTGTACAGGGCTGTTTCTGTTGCCTGGGATGCTTTGCTTACAGAGACTCCTTTACTGCCTTAAAGTCTGTCCTCGAACAGCAGCACTGTGCAGGGCTGAGAGCACAGATGGGAGCCACACGGCCTGGGCTCAAGTCCCTTTTCTGCTGCTTGCTAGCTGCAGAACCTCAGTTCTGTCATCTGTAAAATGGGGTTACTATTGGCATTTGCTCACAGGGTTACAAGGAGGATGAAATGACTTAATATGTGTAAAGTCCTTAGACCCTGACACGGAGTAAGTGAGAAAGAAACGATGATTAAATTAGATGAAACGGACACTGAACACGGTACTTACACACGCGAGCAGTGTCTTAGCCCGAACCCGGCCCTCCCCATCTCCCTCCTCTGTTGTACTTTCACTTTAATCCCTTTGCGCATCTCGCCTCCGATGTGCTACGTGACCTGCTGATTTCTTCGGTGTTTTCCTTACTGCTTCCTTAACCAGAAAGGCTAGAACAGGAGCTCTGAGAGGGTAGAAATCTTTGCTTTGCTCAGTGATGGACGCCAGGCCCCCAGTACCATTCAGCTGGTGTCCTTCACCCCACAGTCCAACCATGTTGCTCACTTTTCTAGGAAAAAGAACATTTTTCTGATGACATGAGTAAAATGTGTAGAACAGCTCCCCCCGTGGGAAGCCAGGCATGGTGGAGACACCATAATGAGTGAAATTCTGGGTCTTGGGGGCGGGTTCCTCCGAACGCCGGCCCTGAGATAAGGTGATAAGGTGTATGAATCTCCTTGGGTTGTCATAACCGTTACCACGAACTTAGTGGTTTCATGCAATGAAGACCTTTCATGGCTCCGGAGATCAGACATCCAGAATGGGCTTTGGGGGCTCCATCAAGGTGTCGAGAGAGCGGTGGGCGTTTCTGGAAGCTCCAGAGAAGAATCAACTCCTTGCTTCCTCCACTTCTAGGGGCTGCTGGCAGTCTTTGCTCGTGGCTCCTTCCAGGCTCTGCCCTCTGCTTCCTTTATCCGGAGTCTTCTCTACCTCCGCCCCTCCTGCCTCTCTCTTGTTAAGGATGCTTGGGATTACATCGCACCCCCCTGCAGAACCCAGGGTACACTCCCCAACTCCAGGTCCTAAATTTAATCACATCTGCAGAGTCCCTGTTACCATGCAGATAAAATATTCACAGGTCTCAGGGCTTAGGACACAGAGGTCTTTGGAGAGCCATCTTTCTGCCTATCACACACAGATGCGAGTAGAAGTCATTTATTGGGTAGGTGAGTGCAGAAAATAGGATCTCATTTAACCTTAATTATCTGCTCGGAGGCCCTAGCTCCAAATGCAATCACAGTGGGGATTTGGGCTTCAATATATGCATTGGGGGAGGGAGGAAGACACAGTTCTCTCCGTAACAGGGACTCACCTGGGGAACTGGGTAAAAATACAAAGACCCAGGCTTTGGGTTCCTTGTCTAAGCCTGGGTCTCTAGGTTCTGCCTCAGCCCAAAGCTGGAGAAACAATGGGGTGGAACACGCCCCAGCTGTCCCCTCAGAGGGTGGGTTTGGTTGGAGGCTTCGAGGGTCCCTCACTCCCTGACACTTCTGACCTCTATCTACCTTGCTCCCTCAACCAGAGGAAAGTCCTGGGCTGTGTGGTTCAGGCGTGCCCATGAGCCCCGCACACACAGAGCTGAGAGCCAAGGAAACAAGGCCAGGTTCGATGCTCTACCCTGAACGTGACTTGCTTGAGTGCTCAGGAAAAAATAAAAAAATCATTTTCCATATGAAAAGCAGCCTGATGTGTCTCCTAAAAAATCTGAATAATAACATGTATATTTTTAATTTTATCTCGTGACTTTCCTTTCAGCACTAAAGTTTCTATGCACGCACACACCTATCTGTATGGGCTTTAAATATGATATGTGCATATCCGTACATATATGTGTGTTTGTACACATACATGTGTGCGTGTCCGCACAGGCGTGTAGACAACATACGGGTACCTCACATAGAAAGCTCTGGAGCCTATTAAGAGGTTAAGTGTGGTTACCACAGAGAACAACTTCCACTTCTCTATAATTTGAATTTCTTTTTTTGTATAATTAGAATTTATTTCTGCATGGGGAATGTCTTCTTTCGTGCTTTGGAAAGGTTTTGAAATAAAGAAACATTTAAAACGAGATGGGGTAGAGGCCCACTGCCAGGAATGTGAAAAATCCAGACGTGTGTAGGAGGAAACATTAGGTATATTTCTTTCTAAAGATGTGTCAACAGATATTATATGTCATATTACAACATATCTTATACTATGATATAGATCATGAGAGATGCGCACACGTATTATGTGGCTTAGACTAGATGGGCGAGTCTACATCCTAGTTTTCTTGCTTATTATCGTGTTGCCAGCATTGACTATTGCCAGTCATTGACTGCCAGTCATTGACTATTCTCGGCACGTATGTATTTTTAATGGCTGCCTAATATTCCTCCACGGACATGTCATCATTCATTTATCCGACACCCCCTCCATCAAGTCCCCTCCTTGGCCTCCTCATTGTCCATTAATACCTTCACTACGTGGATGAGAAATGGCGTCTCTCTCAGTCCCCAGTCAATGAATTCGTCTCTGGAACATTTCGGAGAATATCAGAGTTGCTACTTCATTAATATAAAGAGGGCACAGACCAAGCAAATCAATATCTCCATGACGTGTCCTCCTTGGAGGAGCACAGAGGCCCTTATCACTGTGACCTGCCCTGAGCCATCCCCCTCATCTCACTTGGGTCTCTATGCACTGCCCCCCCCCACTTCCTTTTCCTGGCAGGTGCCCCGAACACAGCCAAATGACCTATTAGCTCTGGAAAAAAAATAAGT
Organism: Mustela nigripes; assembly: GCF_022355385.1. Taxonomy (NCBI): domain Eukaryota; kingdom Metazoa; phylum Chordata; class Mammalia; order Carnivora; family Mustelidae; genus Mustela; species Mustela nigripes. Next base: position 7,019,290 of record NC_081572.1, on the reverse strand, counting down.
TTGGGATAAAAATAAGGTTGGTATATGAGCTTAATAATTTTCCAGAAATAGACTTCCCTAGGCCTCGCTGACTATCCCTTTGTATGCAAAAGCACCGTTTTGCCTACTAAAGACAGTTTGTGGCTTGGATCAGCAGTGGAAGAGAAGGGGGTTGCTCGTCATTGTAATAGAATTTCCAAGCAAAATACTGATCCTTTCCTGCAAGGGCTCTGGTGGACAAGGGAGGGAGGGGGCTGCGGGGGGTGGGGCAGGAACACGCCCCGGAACGGCCTTCCCCTGCTTTACATCCAATTGGCCACTGGGACTATGTATTTCTCGGGGCAGGGGGCGGCGGGGCGGGGGGAGCAGGAAGAGAGCTGACCTATTCTAGCTTGCTAGCAATACAATAATAAACATAATCTTAAAATAGCTTTCCCACCTTTGGAATAAAACCTTTTGCAGAGAGTGGAATCTGGGAGAAGAGGTTAATTGAAGGTCGACTCACAATCTCAGATTTGCAAAAAAGAGGGTTAAGTGGACGCCTTTTACAGCAGTTACTTACCTGGAAGCCTCGGCCCCTCCACTCCTTGGGTTAAGCTGCTGAGGGGGCCTGACCCTGCGCCAGCTCAGTCTTGGGACCCGGGAGGCCTGACTCCTACCCTCGGGGAGTGATCATCTGTGAGTGTATCATGACAAAGGAACCTTGAGAAAAATCCAGTCCAGTGTTTTAGAGACTCCGGATTCAGCATTCCCTCCTTCCCCGCGCAGGGATGGTGATACTATTAGTAGTAGGGCCCACCGGACTCTAGAATCTGATTGAGTTCCACTCCAGAAGTACACAGGAAGCCAGCCATTGACCTGGGCACCGGGCACATTGTTCTGGGAGCTGTATGCACAGAGCTGGAAAATACCGTGTGGCCAGAGGGGTGTCGGACTAGAAGGACGACAGACGTGGAGATCAATAATTCCCGCGGAAGGGGCAAGCATGCTGAGGTCCGTCCGCTCACTCACCCGGCCCCTGCGGTCCTCTGGGCCCCGGGCCCAGTGCTGTGTTAAGGATTCCACGGGTCAGGACAGATCTGGCCCTTGCCCTTGTGGACCTTATGGTCTACAGGTATTACAGAGTACGAGCGAGTAAGAACACGATACAGCTGGCATTTGTACTTGTGAGAAACGCCGTGAAGAAACTACCCCAAGCCATGAGAACATAATACAGAATTTGCACACTTAAGTAATTCCCCAAAACAGGTTTCCCTAGGGCGCCTTGTCTGTCCTTTCCTTGGTCTGTGTGCGCACACCCTCCTCCTCCACTCTGACTTTTGACCCCTCTGATCCCAAGGGCCCTGCCTGCCCTGATGTCTGGAAGCCCCTGGCACTGTGAAGCCATCCCTGCATGCACATCTGCCCACACGTGGCTTCTACATCTGCCCACACGTGGCTTCCACCTCTGGGTGCGTCACAGTAAGACTGCGGTCAGTGCAGGGAGAGGAGCTCTCGGCTGGGCACCGGAAGACCCTAGTTCTCACTCCAGCTCTGCCCCCGCATCTGGCCACCCATCCCTCGGCTTCCCCACCAGGAAGCCTGGGTCACAGTCTCTGCAGCCAGAGCCCCTGGGTTCAGATCCCATGTGCTCGTCCCCTGAGGCTCAGTTCTGCTCTATCCAGTGAGCATAGTGTCAATGCCCAACAAGCCCCACGCAAGGCATGAGCCGTGGCGCGCAAGCTACTTTTCTCAGTGTTGGTTTTGTGGGATGGTTAACTTTCTGTGTCGGCTTGAATGGGCCCAGGGATGTCCAGACCAGACACCTGGCTAAACCTTAGTTCTGGGTGTGTCTGCGAGGGTGTTTGGGAGGAGATTCATGTTTGAGCTAGTGGACCGAGTGAGGCAGGTGGCCTTCCCTGGTTGGGTGGGCCTCCCCTAATCTGTTGAGGGCCCGACTGACCAGAAAGGGAGAGGTGGGTTGAATTCGCTCCCCTCTACCTGACTGTGGAGCTGGGACATCTGTCTTCTCCCGCCCCACAGTGTTCCTGGTCTGCGGGGCTTCCTTTCGCACTGGACTCTACACCATCCACTCCCTGGCTCTCAACCTTCCAACCACACCCCCGGCCTTCCCAGACCCCAGCTTGTGGATGGCAGATCACAGGGAGTGCCAGCATCAGCCTCTGCAATCATGTGGGCCAGTTCCTTACAATAAATCTATTCGTTTCTATCATCTCTCTCCTTACCCACCTCTCTCCCCTACTGCTTCTGTTTCTCTGGAGAATTCTAATGCATATTCTTCCCCTCCAATTCAACGGTGACTCGTGGCTTCTTAGATGCAGCATTTGCTGGTCACATGAGGGGCCCTGATGCTTGAGCATGTGGCAGAATCACCTATGACACTTGTCGAACGCTGATCATGGGTTCCACCTGGCGTCTCTGGTTCTGTGGGTCCCGGGCAGGGCCTGGCCAGACCAATGGCCAGGGGACGCACTCTGAGGACCACCGGTCTGCACTAATGATTCAGGCTTTGTGCACATGGATAAGTGAGGCCAGCCTCATTCCTCCCATTTTTTGAGGATAAAGTCACCGATGCTCAGACAAGGTACGCCCTCTGCCCAAGGTCAGGTGTCTTGTAAGTGACAGAACGGGTTCTTGAACTCTGGCCTCTGGGTATCAGTTTCAGTGCTATGCTTTCTCCATTTCGGGGTAGAAACAGGGCCGGGATAACCCGAAGAGGAAGAAGTCATCAGGGAAGAGGCATCTCACAGGCAGATAAGAGGTCTTGGATATGTGATGTTTATTGTGGAGATGGCAGAAACTCCCCCAAAGGAGGTCCTGGGGGGCTCCACCAGTGGACAGCAGAGTCAGGATGGACCTTCAGCCACAGATCTTCCCTGGCAGCTGGCTAGGGCCCCAGGAGGGACCCAGATCTCAGGCCTTGGCAGCTCCCTGGAGCTCAGGAGTGGCCCCCCCTGGCCTGAGCCCCCAGTGGGGCCGAATGAGGCTGGCAGCCTCTCCTCCCTGCCTGCCCTTGCTCCCAGCAGTCCAGAAAACAGGCATTGCCCGTTAACAGGAGAGTGCACTAATGTGAAGGAAACGTTCGGCCATTAGGGCCTTGACGTTGTGCTGCAATTTTGACAGGTGGAATGCAAATCCCTGCACCTGGGGCCTCACCAGGTGTCACTCTGCCAGCCTCTTAGCCCTCAGATGCTTTGGGAGCCCAGCCTGGGCCAGCGGGAGCTGTTGGCCTGGAGGGGAACCTTGGAACACTGGCAGACCCCAACCTTACCACCATTTCTCAACCCTCCCTGGGGTGGGGGTGTCCTCAAGACCCTCCCCAGCGCTCATCCCACAAGGGGTCCAGGATGCTGATTTGTGTGTGTTCTGCAGGTAGGGTCTTGCGGTCCCCCCTCCCCTCACCCCTGCCGTCCTTTTCTCCAGCCCCTTTCTCTGCCAGTTGAGCGGGAGCAGCGTGATAGCTGATTTGGGGGAAAAGAGTTGCCTTCTTTCCTACCCTGGGGACTTGTGACCCTCCACCCCCCCTCCCACCCTCGCCCCCAGCTCAGCTGGGTTGTTAGAGGAGGGCTCCTGCAGGGGAATTCAATACCCACGGGGCAAGATTCTCATCTGTTACCCGGGGATTTGGTTAAAAGGCAGAGTCTGCTTCATCCGGCCAGGTGTGGGGCTTGGGTCCAGCATTTTGACAAGTCCCCAGGGGATGCTGAAGTCCCAGACTGCACTTATCCAGCAAGGCTGTAGGGCAGCCGTGCTCAGATGTGGCCCAGGTGGGAATCACCTGAGCACTTTGACAGTCCTGAGGTCTGGCCCCGCTCCCACAGTTCCTGATTTACGTGGTCTGGCCTTGGGCAGCTGGTGGTTCTGACAGGCAGCCCCCTCCCCGTTGCCAGCCTGACAGCTGGGGTGTGAGGAGGGGGTCTATTCTGTGATGTGTGGAGAGAGGGGATTTGGGAAAAGGGCTTTTTCCTAGTGAAAAAGCATCATCACGTCCCTTGTTAATCAAGCTTTCTTCCTTGGCAGAGGAGATGGGGAGGAAGAGAAAACTTTCATTCCACAGAAGGGCATCTGCCAGTTTCCCACTTGGAGACGGGATTGAAATAGCTTTTTCAGATCCTCCAGTGAAGCTGACACGTGTGGCCCCCTCCAAGCCTCCCCTCGCCACCCCCCACACACCCCCGAGCAGTTATCTCGGTTCTGACTCCAACAGCACGGCTCTGTCTCACCACCCGCCTGCAGCTGTCTCGTTTCCCAGTGCAGAGAGGCTCGGGTCCTGAGAGAGCCATGGTGCAAAGAGCATCAGTAAAACAGGCAGGCTGGGGCCCTCCGGCACCTGCCCCCGGGGTGCCGCCACCTCCTGGGCCAGGTGGGGGGGGGTGGTTGCAGGGGCTGTGGGATCAAGGCTCAGAGGGATCTGAAGATGACACAGCTAACAGAGTATTACTTAAAGGTATGGAAGGTAGTGTCAGTTCTGGGCCAGTACTGCTTCTGGGGCTGGGAATGAGATAATGAATTATTATCCAGGGAAATGAAGCTGCTAATAAATTCAAAAGCAAAGCTGAGGGAGGTTAAACTCCATTTTCAAAAGGGAGCTGGTGATTTATACAGTATCCTCTCTCCTTGCCTCCTGGACTCCATCAGCCTCCCTGTCCCTCCTTTCTCCCACACAGGTGGGTCTCTGACCCTCTGGACACACACAGCCCAGCAGCCCCTCACTTGCCTCTGGCTGTTCCCTTTGAGCCACGCCCACCGCAGTGGGAACATAAGGCTCAAATTGGGCTGAAATTTGGGCCAATTGGTTTTGAGAGTTCAGTCCCCAAGGAACAGTGATGAGGAAATCTGTCTTCCCTAAGAAGTCCATTCTGACCTTTGAGCCAACAAATTACAAGTAGAAACAGCTCCCCAATAAGCAATCAGGCTCTGGAGTGTGGCGATAGGTAGGGGACAGCTCCTGCAGGGAGGGACAATCAAGGTTTTCGGGGGCATCCATGCCTTACCAAAGCTGGCCCTGTTTGGGGAGGCTTGTGGCTGCATTCCCAACCTCCCTGCCTCCCTACATCCGTTCGAATCCCTCTGGAGCTTCATTCCAGAAACCCCTGACCCTGTTGGTCTCCACTAGCTTCTGTCCCTGCACGAAGCCATCAGACTCCTGCTGTCTGAGCTCACTGCCCATTTCCGAGGTGACCGGCCTGTGATGTCCCCCGTGGAGGTCTGTGAGCCTTCAGGTGGGAAGGTGGGAGCAGCAAGTGGCCAGGACGAGGGAAAGAACAAAGCTCTCATTTCTGTGCCTTCGTCTCTACATAACAAATCAGGAAGGGAGGAGTGGACACGGATGGGGGCAGATGGAACGCTGCAGCCATTCCTCACCCGGCCTGTTTTGACATCCGTTGAGCTCAACAAGAGAAAGACAAGCCTCCACCGATCCCCTTCTCCAAACTCCTACTCAGGTCCCAGGGTTCCCTGCTGGGAAGTTCCAGAGCCAAGTGGCTTTCAAAGCCTGCCTCAGCGGGGACCATGGCTCCTGTCTCAGTACCTGGGGAAAGCAGCATCCCTAGCTTCCCTAATGCTTGGGGCCCTTTGATTCTGCCAGACACCAAGAGGAGAACGCAGCCCCAGTCTGGAAACAAAGGCTCGAACCAGCAAGCTCCCCTGGGGCTGGGTCCAAAAAGCCCACGGGTCACCTGAGTTTCATGTAACTCACCACACAGCCTGAATTACATTGACAAGTTAGGCTCGCTTGGACTTTGGGTGTCTCAATTACCTGAGTAATTTGCATGTTTATGAGTTAGGGGGATTGAATGCTAACTTGGGGCAAATTCAAAATTCTGACTTGGGGGGCTCGGAAGACCCCACCTGCACCTTTGCTTATCACCCGACAGAGTGGAGCCTCCGTAACCACAGAGCAGGTCAGCGAGGAGCCCTGGCTCATCCCGGATGCTGGGCCTTGCCTTAGTTTCCCCTTTAGGATCTACCAAAAAATTCAAAAGTAACCACCTAAACACAACTCCAAAAATGGTGGGAAAAGAGAGTGAGAAAATCTTTATGATTGATTGTTTATACCTAAAGAAAGAGAGGAGATAGAACTCCCCATAGCCCAGCTGGGAGGTGAAGAGTTAATCCTATAATCTAGTTTGCCAGGGAGCAAGGCAAGGACCAGAGCTATTTTCAAGCTGAAGTGTGCATGCAGAATGTTTGATGCTCGCTGGGTCGAGCCAAGAAGACCGAGCCCATTTGCAAGCATTTACTGAGTACCCGCTGTGTATAGAGCTCTGTTCTCAGCACACAGGAAAATTCCAAAGTTCGCGGCAGGGGGCTAAAGGGGGTGTCTCCTATCTTCTATTAGAGAATGGAATGCCTCCCCCTTGCTGTTTCTTTTGGGTGCCC
>NC_081572.1:6948630-7012830 GCF_022355385.1 Mustela nigripes | reverse complement strand
CCGTCCAGGTCACTTCTCCCTGCTGTGCTCGGTGAAGTACCTGCAAATGCCGGTGACCTTTTCAGAGTTAGACCAATTACACTCGGTGAAACAGATTAAGAATTGCAAAGTAGCACGTGCAAACTCTTCTGCTTGTCTGACTTTGAGTCACAGCACCCCCCCCACCAATCTATCGATCTATCGCAGCTTGTGTATTGGATACACCTGGAGAATTTTGGAAACTCCTGGTGCTGGAGTCCTACCTATCCCTAGAGAGTCTGATTTCATTGGTAATAGAGGCAGTGGCATTGTTTAAAGCTCCCCAGGTGACTTACGCATGCGACAAAGCATGAGAGAACCACTGAGGATTTAGGAGTTTTGAATTGTTTAATGGTGACTCTTTGGGTTGAAATTGATTATGTTGGCTACTTTGCTAATGGCATCAAGACACAGTGTCTATTTGCTTGGTAGGCTGCCACCTTAAAGCAAAATAATGATGGCATGGATATTGTCCTAATGGATTCTAATGAGGATTGGTACAATATGGTGGAATAAAGTCTTCATTAAACTGTCCTTCTGCTGAAGGGGAAGGCAGTGTGAGAGGAAGTAATTAACGTTTCCTGAGTGTTTGTTCTGCAGGAGGAATATTTCAATTTTTCCTCTCCCACCATGTGCCAGGTGGATATCATCCCCATTTGGCAGATGAAGAAATTGAGGCACAAGATGACACGGCTGTTGTGTGGTTGCATGTCGGGAGAGGATTTTCCACAGGTCTCTCACATTTCTGTATTTCTTGTAAGCAAAGGTGCTGATTGCCTTTGTTCTGATCTTTATAAAAATGTTTGCACGGTGAACAGCTTTGGAAGATACAATGTCAAGCTCGGGCACAAAGGGTCAGCATGCATACTGCCTATTATAAAAGGTTCAGGTCCCTAAGCTCAGGGTTCCTGTCTTGTAACACACCCTCCCTGGGTGCACAGGTATGACCTGGCCCTCTTCGCATCGCGTTATGGGGCCGTGGCTGAGGGAGCTGTCGGAAAACCGCAGTCCTCTGACTACCACTATCACTGTGATAAACTGTCTTTTTTGTCTCCGACCCCTGACCCTCATTTCTTCTGCTAGCATCAAGACAGGCAAGGCTAGCTTGGTAACTTGTGGTGGACTTGGCACCCTCCTCTAAGCCTGTCCCTCTGATGGGCTTAGATGCACTTAGGGGTTGGAAATGCAAGAGGTGATATTAAAGCAAAACAACACACATATTCCAGATGTATGATTGCTTTTCCTGTAGATATGAAATAATAACACAAATCAGTTCCGTTCCCTTTTCTGTAAGATGAATAAACCAATTCAATCTGCATCGAGTTAAATACAAAACTTGGACACAATGCTATATCCTGTTGGTTCCAAATTCTACTTGATTTCAAGCTCTACTAAGCTATATCCTCTTTCCTCTCGAGAACATATCACTCAATTCTACCAAAGCAGCCTCCAGGCTTGGATAAGCAAATGTGGGTTGTGCTAGCACCCCAAACCCACTCATCCTACTGTTACCAGAAGACCCTTATCTGCTTATTTTCCAAACTGGGGAGAAGTGATTCTTCTGGTGTTAACACTAAGGATCAGCATACCCCTTCCTTTCTCTTTAGGGGTCCGAATTTTTAAAAGACAGATTATAATCACACTGTATCTCTTTCTTGGCCTTTTTCTTACCTGAGTCTTTACTTAAAGCAGCTGAGGTCTTAGCCAAGCTTAATTTGGAAAGGATGGCTTCCTCTTATTACTAATTACTTTCTCTTCTAAAGAATGAGAATTTAATATGCAATGATGATTTCTAGTGGCAGGTTCTGTATAATTTTCAACTGTTAATTATTATTATTAAAATCATAAAAAACTAACTATTATTTATGTGCCAGGAACATTTTAAGTGCTTTATAAAGTGTCTTAAATCTGCTCAAAAAGCCCTAAAGTGAAGCATTTTCACATGGAGAAGCTGATGTTTCAAGGAGTTTAAATATCCTGTACGTGGAGCTAGTAGATCGCAGAGCTAAAAAATTCCAGAGCCATGTCTGCCCAACCCTAAGCAAAACTCTTCCTTCTGGACCCAACTTCTGTTTTGGGTTTTTTTTTTTTTTTTTTTTTTTTAAACAGTTTCATTGAGATAAAATTCACAGAGCACACAGTTCACGGTGTGAAGTGGACAATGTATGGTTCTAGCATATCCTCAGGTATGTGCTGCCATCACCACAGTCAATTTTGGAACACTTTCACCACCTCCAAAAGACACCCACCCCATGTACTTTTGGTATCCCCCCGCCCCTCCCCCCAACCCTACCCAACTGCCTTCTGGCAAAGTTTGTCCCTAAAGAAGCCACGCCCTTTCTTCCTTCTGTATTAAATATTGGAGTATGTTTATATTCATAATTTGTGAATGTTGACACACGAGGTTAAGAGTTACCTCTTTGATACCAAGAGTACCTCCTTAGTTACCAAGAGGCTAAGAGTTACCTCCTCGATTCCCTCCCGCCCCCCATCAAAACCCATGCCTTGTCTCAGGTATTCCCTGGGGTTGGAAATTCTTTCCTCCCTCTGCCCAGACACCACTAAGAAGAATCCTGGGGAACCACAAGGAGCCCCAGGAGGCTTGATTACTCCATTTAGTACCTGATCCCAGGTGGTAGGTGTTGGGTCTGGGTTGACAGTGAAAGGGATGGGGGCCCCAGAAAACTACTTGCAGTCTGGACTTAATATCTTCTGAGCAGAGCACAGCCCTCCTTATCTCCTTTTAGATACACTTTATCTCCTTTGAGAAGTCCCTGGTTAGTCTTTCCAGGGAGGTCTAGCTCCTTATGAAAGTTGAATCTGACCAAGGAAGGTTTGCCAGCATTGACCTCGAGTCAGTCAGACTTTGCAAGGAGTTTCATGTGCATATGTATTAATCTGGGTTCCCTCTGAAGAATTCAAGCGCTTGGAGTTTAGTTGGGAAGTACGGGCACCAGGCAGTGAGGGGGTTGGTAGGGGGGTGGGAATAGGGAGGGGAGGGTGTGGGGAAGGAGCATAAGGAAGGGAAGGTGACCACTAGAGCAATCTGGTCTACCCCACGGAAGTCTGGCTCTTACTCTCACAGGTAAACATTAGGAACCACTGAAAAATACACACCCCAGAGTCATCCCACCTAGGGGAGCAAGGTCACAGGGTGTTTAAATACCAGCTCCCTATAAAGTCCTTGGTGAAGGGCTGGTCCCAGAAGATCTTAAATCCTCAGTTTTTCGGGTACACTATGCTCCTGGAGGCAGAACAGCCTTCCACTGTTTTGGAAAAAGCCCTCAGGCAAGGAAATGCAGATAATGGCAACTGGAGGTTGTGCAGAGCACTTGAAGTGGTTGGGTCTGAGAATATGGGTGGACTTGTATGGGATCTGCTACAGCTTTCCCCCATTTTAACCCCTGCGTGAGCAAGTCCGCGCGTGCGTGCGCGCGCACAGATACACACACACACACACACACACACACACACACACACAGAGTGAGCACGATGGGAACATGGTCTCCTAGATCACATTCCTCCATCCCTGGGTTCCACTCCTGCTGACAATTATCAGGGCTCCCCTTTCCATACTAATGGAATTTATTACACGAGGATAAAGCAAGGAATTTATTCCATGAATTTTACCAGGAACCAACTGGTAAAGACCTCTATCTTTACCTCTGAAGCTAGAAAACTCCCAAGAGGCCTTGCAAAGAGTTTGGAACCCCAGACAAGATCAATTGGGGGATGGGGGGTCCCCTCCAGGCCAGAAGAAGAAAGAAGCTCCATCCCTTTGGGCATAGATGGAGGGGCCTGAGGTTTGCAAAGCTCAGCAGAGAGTCTGGTTTTCAAGCTGCAGCCCAACTGGCCCCCTTCTCCACCTCTATCGCAGCCCTTGGAGGTCCAGGAGCGAACAGGGACCTCGGCTGAACAGAAACACTCATTACCTTCCTCAGTTGATCTTTCAAAGCTGGGCGCCTTGGGGGAGCCCGTTCTCCAGAAACGTAATGGAATTGGAGTTCTGCGCAACCCGCGGCCGTGTCTATCTTGCTGCGAGTTGGTAGGCTCTCCATTCATCCACCTAATTATTCATTTGCTCCTTCTTTAGCGCATTCATTCATTATCTTCATGGATATGAGGGTAGCACGGTGTTGAGACACAGTGACAAATCGTCAAGGCCTTCCCCTTCTTAGAGGGTACATATGGGTGTTGTGCAGCCTGGAAGCCCTGGCAGGGCTCCATGGCAGACCCCTTCCCCCAGCTCCATGCACGGGGGGGGGGGGTCTGCCTCGGCTGTGTCCGTCAGCTATGGGCTCCATTAGGAGAGGACACATGGTCCTGTCAACCGTGTTCACCACCATGTCTTCACCCATCAATGTCCCTGACACACAGGAGGCATTCGATAAATATTTGTGAATGACTGAATGGATGTGTGACTCTGAGTAAAAGGCCAATACTTGTACCTATTTTCATGCATTTCTCTGTGTACATGCCTGGGTATTGACATGCATGTTTCTGTGTCTGTGTGTCACTGTTTTGATGCTTTTATAACCAGGTGTGTGTGTGTGCGTGCATGTATGTGAGTCTTTAACAGACAGTCTTCCCTTCACAACTTTTCAAAAGAATGAACATTTTTGCTTCCTGGTATCTGACTTCGGAAACCCAATCTGCATTTTCCGCACATGTACAGCACCCCAGATTTTCAAATATTTATACTCCTATATTTAAAATCTGTGAGATTTCTCCCTCTTTCTCACCCACACGTGCTTGCATTCTGTCTCCCTCTCTCCCTCCCAGCCATCAGCCTGCCCCCTCCACCTTATTTCCTCTTTTTTTCCCAGATATATGTTGGTGAAAAACCCCTGACTGAGCCACACTATTGACTTCCAGGTTGGCCGTCAGCGAGGAGCACTTGTAAACCATGGCTGTAGCCCTGGGACAAATCCTGAATGATGAGTCCAGCCAGGGAGGGGCTTAGAGACTCCAGTTCCCCTTGCCCAAACCTTGGCAGCTCCAGAGAAGGATCTGCCCTTGGGGCGGGGTGGTTCTTTAGGCTGTAGCAGAGGACTTCCAAGAGAAGCAGCAGCTAAATGCCAACATGGCCTAGGTTTCCGGAGGCTTAGTTCTGATTTGGGGGAGGTTATTACATCTTCTGGGACCAACCTGGAATAGAGGAATAGAGGAATAGCCCTCCAAATTTTTCCTAGCTGAGCTAGTCCATGGCCCCTCTCCATCCTGTACTGTACAGCCAAGTCTGAACAGAAAATATCTCTAGAGAGCAATACCAATCAATAGACCTGATTGATTAGGACCTTGAGAAGCCCTGAAAAAAGTAAGGGCTTTTTGACTTTCAGAGTGAAATTCTGATGCTCAGGGATTATTCAAAATACTGTTTTGGGTGCCTCTAAGCATGGCCTCTGCTCTCACTTGCTATCAGTGGGTCAGTGACTAAGTAAGTACATTGCTATTAATTCCACATTTGGGCCTGCGTGGATCTTGACATTTCAGAATCAATTTTTACCAAAACAAAGCCACATGCACGTGCATATGTGTACACACACACAGCACCCTGAACAATGGAAAGGGGCCATGAGAAAGAAAACACTGTAATGGGCAAGTAATGGGGAGGGCATATGAGATCATCTATTTGTGCTCCAAATCCACCCCCCTCCCCACCTTCTGCACCCTGTTCTGGCCCTGGGGGGTTGACCTGAATGGACCACACTTATGGGCTCCCATGATATGAGGCTTCCAGCTGGGTTCAGCCAAGGGAGCCCTGGCCCACAGATCAAAGGGAGGGAGGAGAGTGAGGTCAGGTCTTCATTCCTCTGACTGTAACCCTATAGGGTCACCTCAAGCGTGGCTGGGTCCCACCACAAAAGGACATTGCTCTTCTTGCAATAGCCTCTTTCACAGGATTTCTCTTCTGAGTTATGGACCATTCCTTCCCCTTGTCCTCTCAGCTTTGGGGGGTGATACCTCTACCACTTCTAGCCCTGGCTAGTTACTGGATCCCATTCACTTGGCCTTCACCTTGGAAAACAGTCCCTTTGTAAGTAAACCCCCAAATTAATCTAATTTAAAAGCGTTTTTAGTTGGAACTGTAATTAAGAAATACCAGGGCAGATTAGGGAACTTCCTTATCTTAGATCGAATTTGGTAAGGGACTTTGGGCCAACCTGTTTATCTTCATTATTGCTAGCGTATGAGTGAATATAGGAATTCTGTCTCCACCATTAAACGAGTGTCTATTTACTGCTCTCCCTAAAACTGCAGATTTAATAGGTTGCTAGATACACTATAAATCTAGGTTTCTCCAACCAATAATTGTCCCACGGAGGCAAGAGGAAAATCAACAGGTTATTCTACTCTGCATCATTTTGACACCCTTTTTCATCTTGAGGAGAAATCTGATGAGAAAAACCTCAGATTGTTTGCAGCTTGATTGACCTGCCATGACTTCTGACTTCATGGAAGGAGTTGGTTATCGGCCAACGGTTATGAGCTTTTTAATGGAGGTGACTTAGTAACACTCAGACACCCAGCAGATCTGGTGATAATTCTAAGCAACATGAAACAAGATTGGGCTCTGACCTCCTCCTTTTGAATATATATCTTAATGCTTTGAAACTCCTTTTGGGTTAGCTGGAGGCATGTCCTTTTGTTACAGAAAATAGAAAAAAGATCAGGAGCTTCTTTTTTGTTATGGTATCCCTTCATTGTCACAGGGCAGGAGTGGAGCCAACCAACTGTAGCTTCTTATTTAATTCTTGTCAGCCCGGCTGGCTTAGGAATAACTACTCTAAAACATAGCAGCTTCTTTTGGGTTGATGTGCCTACCATCTGCCCAACATAATGGGTTTATAGTTTATAATATTCTATATTACAGGTTAATTTCTTTTGTTATATAGCATGTGTGCTACAACTGCCTATAGAATTTACCAGTAGCTCTACCCTTAAAATCAGAGATTATGCTAAGTGAAATAAGTCAGGCAGAGAGTCAATTAACACATGGTTTCACTTATTTGTGGAGCATAAGAAATAACATGGAGGACATGGGGAGATGGAGAGGAGAAGGGAGTTGAGGGAAATTGGAGGCGGAGATGAACCATGAGAGACTGTGGACTCTGAAAAACAATCTGAGGGCTCTGAAGGGGTGGGAGGTGGGAAGTTGGGTGAGCCTGGTGGTGGGTATCATGGAGGGCACGGATTGCATGGAGCACTGGGTGTGGTGCATAAACAATGAATTGAGGTACACTGAAAAGAAATTAAAAAAATTAAAAATTAAAAATAAATTATGTATAATCTATAGATTTTAATAATCCATTATAATAACCATGTTCAAAAATTTCTTATTAAACATCCTTTCATACCAACAACAACAACAACAACAAATCAGAGGTACCATAATTTTCACTGAAGATTAATCTAGGACTATAGTGAGTGTCTGATAACTCCGTGCTCAAACCACCATATAAAGTCTGGGGACCTTGGACGTTCACCTGCCAGGGTCAATCCGGATTATTTAGCCAGGATGGGATAAGTCATGCTGCTGTGACAAACAACCCTAGAAACCTCAGTCACTTAAAAAACATGAGGGTTTGTGTCTCCCTCAGTTTAAGGACACCGGTAGCCAAGCTGAGCCTCAGCCCCCACGTGGTCACTGTCCCAATCAAGAAGCCAGGCTTCCAGAACACCCTCTGAGCAGCAGGGAAAGAGAACATGACCAGGCAGATACTCTAAAATGACAGACATCACTTCTGCTCACAATTTGCTGTTCAAAGCAAGTCAAGTGACGAGACCGCATAGGTGGGACAAACAATGTACCGAGTTCCTAGAAGGAGAAAGAGGCAAAATATTGATATTTAGCCCCAATGACTATAGCAATGAGGGTCTCTTAGGAGAAATTCAGACCTGGCCTATGGAGCACTGGCCTCTGATGGCCATTGGATTATATGCCAGGGTGACCTGATTTTCAATTACATCAGCAAAGACCCTATTTCCAATAAGGTCCTGTTCCCAAGGTACTAGGCTTAGGACTTGAACATATTATATCCATTTTGGAGACACACTTCAACCCATCATAAATACCAAGGCTCACATCTAGTTGATTGGTTTTCTTAAAACAGTACATGGTTTTGTTCTGTTTTGTTTCCTGGTTGACTATACAAAACATCTGAATCACGCTTATTTAGCGACAGACAATATCTGTACCCCAGAGCCCTGCCCTGTTAGAGTACAGATGCTCAAACCGTCTGCTGATCAACTTTGATGAAAAGTTGGGCTGGGAAAAAGCCTCATTCGAACTGTGTGTGGTGCATTGTCTCAATCACTGGCTCCAGCATTTGCGGGGTTTTGCTCTTGTTTTGTGTTTTAGTTCTCACGTTAGCTGAGGAAACCCCCTTTTACAAATGAGATCTTCAGGAACTCTGGAGCAACCCCAGATAGGATAAGACCAGTGAAGGCAGAGCTGCCCAGCTGGACAGTGCTGTTGTCCACATGCTAAGGAATTTAGTGTCTCTCTCTGTTCCTATTCCTCTCTTGGTCAAGTCACTGTGTTTGAAGAATGTGCCTCCTGGAGGAGGCACTCACCCGGCTTGGGCATCCCTTCTCCTGGCATCCAACCAGGAGTGCTAGGGCTTCCCTGCCTCTTTGCCTCCTCCTCCCCCAGAACACCCCACAGCATGGATGCCAGGTTCACACCCTCCCTCTTGCTGCCTGCCCTCTGGTCCCTGAAGCTGCTGAGTGTGTGTGGAGAATGCACATCTCCTCCCTCCACAGTGGGGAGATCTGACATTCCAGCCCTGGAGAAAGAAAAAGACAGAGTCGGCTCAGCCTGGACAGACCCGTGGTATAAGGAGTCAGCTTATGAAAATGAGAGGTTCTGCCTGGCTCAGCTGGTCTATTCCTTCTGCCCTGGGACGAAAGGACATTAATGAAAGCCATCATCACTTTGTGTCCACCTCACCTTCCCGGTGCATCTCCTTCCCTGGGGAGTTCTCAATTGGGCCACGGTTAAAGGGAGGGTCCAGGCCGCTGAGGTTTGTCCTGGCCCCAAGTGCCAGCTCTTCTAATAGGCAGGATAGGGAATCCAGAGGTCACTGAATAGGCCCCAGAGCTTCTTGTAGGGTCCTGGAGCTTCAAGGAACAGTTTGAGAGTCCTTGGTAGCGATCCGTGTTTCTCAATATTGGCTGTGAATCAGAAATTGCTGGAGAGCTTCTGAAGCCTACAGATACTGAAATCCCGCGTGCACCTGCCATCCAGAGTCCCCAAGGAAGAGGTTCCAGCATTTGCCCAACAGCTGATTCTCGAGTCAGCGGATAGAGAACCCTTTGGGTCTCCATTAAATCAGATTATTTCCAGGTCTTAGAATTGTCTGGCCTCTGAGCGGCCCCTGAGTCTCCATTTAGAGACTATTCGAGAACCATTCATGCAACTTCTGTTACTGAGTTCGCTCTAGAAGTGATAGAGATGGTGGTGTCTCTGGCTCCACCGTATGAGGATCCAGCCCATAAGAGCTTTATTTTCTGGAAAAATGAAGTGTGAAGGACAATGGGAACTTTGTAACTGATTGGTCCTGTTGCATCGGCTGCTCAGATGTGCGGAATTAAATTTACATTACATATAGTTCCTCGTGGTCCTGGAAGCTGCGTTTTACTTTTTCCTTGGTTTCAATGTCTTATTGTATTTTTTTACCTCATGGAGTTACGTGCAAGTGCCAGGAATCCTTTGGAAGGTAAAGCGAGTGTGAATACATAAACAAGCAGAGGTGGTGAGTCTGATGACGATAATGAAACCAGGGCTTGCCGCTGGAGGACAACGCGCACAGGTTAGAGGGAGTACCCGAGACTTCAGACCTCTGTGCCGCCTCCTCAGGGAAGCCTGTTCTGATTGCTTGGACCAGACTTAGGGCTTCATGCTGAGGGATGCTACTTCTTGTTCTTTATTAAAATGGCTCGTGTTAATATCAGCCTTCCTTAGCAGACTGTCAATTTTTATGTGGGCAGGAAGCATGCTTGGCTTTCTCATGGGTATCACCCCAGTGCCCAGTATGGGGCCTGCTGTTGAGTGACCATCTGATAAACATTTCCTGGGTAAGAAAACAAACAGAGCTGCAAAGCAGCTGCTGCTCAGGGAAATGCATGAGAAATACAAAGTCTTTATGATCAGACAGTGACTCGGAGCGAGGAGAGAGAAGGAAAGGGAAAGGCGGGAAGAAGGGAAGGACAGAACAAATTAATAAGAAGACCAAAGGCGTTCTTTCAGCCTCCAGAGAGGGCCGTGGAAAGGAATAGACACTATTTGAGCAGCTACTAGATCCAGCTAGACCCTCTACCAACAGTGTCTCATTTTATCTTTCCAACATTCATATAAGGCTTTTGGGATGAGATGCTAAGAGGCTCGGGAAATCTACATCGCCTGAAATCAACAAGACCCGTAAGTAGTTGAGCCCGACCTGAGTCCTGGGATTGGTGGCTCGGCGGCCGAGGGGCTCTCCTCTGCAGCACTGTGGCAAACTCTCGGATCCACAGGTGGCCCTGCCTCCCACAGGGCGTCTCCTCACTCCACTCGGGTCCCTGTCCACGTGCCCCGGCAGGGGTTTCTGCTCACAGAGGGTCGCATCCCACGTGGCCGGTTCGGTAGGCAGCTGTGCAGGGGTGAAAGAGAAGCAGTTGCAAATGGTGCCCTAAGCTTGGGAGCCAGACCGAGTGAGGACAGAGGACCCAGGTCGTAAGTGGGAACCCATGGGGCAAGGGCACCTTGCCCCTCACCCGGTGAGTGAGTGGAGTGCTGTGGGGGCTCCTGGGATGGCTACTGAGGCTCCCAGCCCTCCTCCTCCCCCTTCACCCACACCTCCTCCCTGCCACGCAGCCAGCCAGGCAGAGCTGGAGGGTGTCAGGCTGGGACTGGCCGGGGGCCCGGAGGGGCGGGCACCAGCTGGGGCCCCGATGCAGGAAGGCAGCTGGAGCTCTCCACACCAGGACTGGGGGAGGCCCTCTTCCCTCCCAGCTGCAGGGGCTGCTGGGCCAGAAGTTGTTCCTGATGGATTCTGGCCACTTGTAATCCAGTCTCCATGGGCGGGAGGGAGCCTCATCCAGACCCTGTGACCCAAAGAGAAGGGGAGGGCCAGGGTGCGGCCACAGGCAGAAGGATCTTATTTACCCTCATACGGAGACTCTGAGGCCACTGGCCAAGATACATTTGATCCCCAGTCTCAGCCATCGTCCAGAACTTAATTCCTTGTGTGAAAACAAAAGCTCAGTGGGAGAGCCGCAGAAGGCTTGGAGAAGTTGCCCAGAATGCAAAGGCTTTCAAAGCCCAGAAAACTCTATTCTGAGTCACTGTCTCCAGTCAACTGGGGCAACATCCCCTTCCAGGCTTCAAATCCACACCTTTGCACCAACACTGTTGACTCAGGAGGGACTGAGGGTTGATCAGGGAGAGGGAGAGAGAGCCATGTGTGTCTGGGGCCAGGGTTCGCCAGCACGGCTCTCCAGAACTGTTCCAACCTGGACGTAGGACTCTCAGGATCTGCTGCAAAGAGACTAGTCTCAGCTGATTTCCCTGCATTTGCTCAATCTGAGCATCTCAGATCCACCCAAGTATTTGGATTCCTACATGACAGCCCTCTCAGGGCCTCGTCAACCACCACTCAGCCGTTGTTCCGACTCCAAAGAGAGCAGAGCCACAAATGGTATACTTTTTTGTTTTTGTCTGATGGATGCAGATTTCAATCAGGAAGACTTTCTCAACCGGGAGGTCCTGAACAGGACGAGTAAGGATAGGATCGCGCCTGGTCTCCAGAGATGTTCAAACTCAGAAGGATTTGTCACCCTCCCGGGGAAAGACTGGAACCAGCTAGATATCCATGCTTCCTCCTTGGCCTGTAGGTTCTCTAGAATCTTAGCTAAAATAAACAAAATGTGGAGGAATGGCTGCTTCTAGAACAGTTATCTCCTTGCCTGCTGAGGTCAGGGAGGAGATATATC
This sequence comes from Mustela nigripes, assembly GCF_022355385.1. Lineage (NCBI taxonomy): Eukaryota > Metazoa > Chordata > Mammalia > Carnivora > Mustelidae > Mustela > Mustela nigripes. The sequence continues at coordinate 7,000,836 of NC_081572.1, read as the reverse complement.
TGGCTTGATCAGAAATACTGCCCCTTCCAGAGATATTGTCAATGAATGACATTCAGGGGAAAGGAGTGGGGAGAAGGGGCAGTACGGGTGTATTCACGTAGAGCCAGAGAACCTCGTGCCCTTATTGGATCAAGAAAACTCTGCTACCATCACCAACCCCTGCAAATGAACTACGTCACAACCGATTCCTCTCTGAAGATTTAACATCACTGTTTCCCCCTCGGACTAATTAAAATCAGAAGAACATTCAGGAGTTATCTGAGCTGGGACCATTGTCTTGGACCCTGTCCTTCCTGTTCCAAGGTAGACTTGATGGGTCTAGAGCACAACCATTTCCAGACACCTGGCTTATCGTTAGAACCTCTGAGCTCGAAAGACATCTGGCCTGACCGTCCAATGCAGGGTGGAGGCACATCTGTCTGCAACAACCCAGTCTGTGGGACAGATTTCTGGGGAGAGCCAGGAAGATTCCATGAAGCCGACGTGGTTCTTCTCCTTAGGAATCCACAGCCTGGGAAGGGGGCAGACTCTTTACATCACCAACTCAGGAAGACCCGAATCAAAAAGGGTGAGGAGGGGAATCTGGAAATCCTACAGACAGTTGGATCCTCACCATATGACATTCTGGAAAAGGCAGAACTATAGAGACAGCAAAAAAGGATCAGTGGCTGCCAGGAGTTCAGGAGCGGGGTGGGGCATGGCAGGGGTGGGGGTGGGGGGGGTGAAGAGGCGGAGCCCAGGGGACTCTTCCGGCTGCACGACTCTTCTGTATGATACTGCGGTGGCAGGTGCATGACATTATGCATGTGTCAAAAACCATAGGATGTGTGGAACAAAGAGTGAGCCTGGGGGCTCCTGGGTGGCTCAGTTGGTTGAGCACCCGACTGTTGATTTTTGGCTCAGGTCATGTTCTTGGCTTCGTGAGATGGAGCCCAGTGTCGGGCTCTGAGCTCAGTGGGGAGTCTTCTTGGGATTCTCTCTCTCCCTCTGCCTGCTCTACAGCTCTTAAAAGAATAAATAAATAAATCTTTAAAAAAAAAAAAAAAACGACTGAGCCTCAATGAAAACCAGGGACTTGAAAACATAATTACGCATTTTGCTCCTCAATTGCTATAAACATGGCGTCCTAATGCAAGGTGTTTGTAGTAGGGGAAAGAGGGGTGGGGTGAGGCTATACAGGGGAAATCTCTGCTTTCCCCACAATTTTTCTATAAATCTAAAACAGCTGAACTAATAGAGTCTATTCATTTTTTTTCCTTGGGGTGCAAGGTAGAGAATTAATGAGAGGTGCGGAATAATTCTGGGAAGTTTCCTTGAAAGGGGTGAGGTGAGGTATAAGGACAGGGGAAGGAAGCATGGAAAGGAGGAGGAAGGCTTGAGACCATTGCCGGTGGGGTGGGGGGAGCAAATGCGGTTTCCCAGAGTTCCGCCAGACACTCCCCCCTGCCCAAAGCCCAAATGGGCCTCTTCTGGGGACCCGGCAAAGGTCTCGTAAGCCCGGGACCCTCGAAGACGCAGAGGGAGAAGAAAAAGAAGAGAGTACAGGGAAAGAGGCAGGGAACGGTGCTCTGGGTACAGGAGGCACACACCGCAAGCGCAATTAGTCAAAAAAGAGCTTGAAATTAAAAAATGATTCCAAGCCGAGGAGGGGAGTACATAAGTTACTGCAGCCCCGAGACGTTTATGAATAATACAAATGCCATGAGGTGGGGGAGCCGAACACAGTTAATTAATATGTACAGAAGCAGAGATGCACTTGAAAAACAATAGTGCTATTTCCCCCTCGCTAGAAGTAAAAATATTTCCAGAAAGACTGACACGTTTATTATTTTCTAACATAATTACCTTATTGTGGAGCATTTGTAATGGAACACATTAGAGACGCTAAGCACCTGCCTGCCTTTCCTTAATGCAGTTTGGTTCCATGGTGCTGGGGAAGGAAGGTGGGAGGCAGACCGGCAGGGTGGTGGTGGGCGGGTGCAGGGGGTGTCCTGGGAGATGGCTGTCGCTTTACCTACCTGATCCTCTTTCTCGCCTGCCCCCCAAACCAAGCCCACCGCCTCCAGGCTCCTTCGTCTGTTACCTTGCCTGCCTTCCTGAGCCCACCACCGCCCCTTCTGGTTCCTCTGTGAGCCGGAGGGACGAGGACTGTAGACACGGAGCTCCCGGTGGTGTAACAAGGGAGGGAGGAGGCGGCTAGCGCAGAGGCTGGAGCAGGGGAAGCCATCCTGTGCTGCAGAAGAAGGATGGATGAATGGGGGGAGAGGTACGCAAGCTAGAGCCATCACCCCAGGACCAAGAGTAGCCAGGTGGGGAGAAATTTCAACCTTGCTGGTGCTCTTGGGATTTTTTTTGTAGGGAAGCAGGATGAGAACATCGGCTGGGGAGTCTGGGACCCAAGGCTCTTTTGGACCAAAGACCAGAGGTCCCTTTGCGTCTGTGGATCTCAACATCCTCATCTGTAAAATGGGGCCGGTGCTGGGCGTCTGGGTTAGCGGACCTCCCGGCTGCCTCACATCGCACCCACTGGTCAAGAATGCCTGCCCCAGCAGATGGAGAGCCCAACGGCTCCTTCCCGGGAGGGGGATGCCTGTCTCCTCCCCTTCCCCGGGCTCCCTTCCCTTCCCGTCATCATACACTCACACACACAGAGCGGAGTCCAGAGTCCGGAAGCCGCCTTGTCGCCGTACGCATGGTGTGGCTTCCCTGACCCTCCCTCCGGCATGCTCTCCGTCCTTGGCTTCTGGCCGCCCTCCCAGCTGTTCCCCCCGCCCCCCCCACTGCTTCCCCCCACTGCTCCTCCCCACTCCCCCCGTCTCCCACTGCTCCTCCTCTTCCTCTCCCCGCCCGCACACATTTGGGAGGCTCTCCCCAGGATTCTGCCCGTGGTCCTCCTCTCTTCCCATGGTGTGGCCCTCCCGTGGCTTGATGGTACAGACAGATCTCATCTCTGTATTGGAAGCCCAGGCCTCCCCCCCCCCCCCCCCGCCCCTTGAATTCCAGATTTTGTAAATCCAGATGCCTGGGGCATATCTTTATCTACTTAAAAACCATGGTGTCTCAAATGCAAGCCTTTACCTTCCTCCCTAAACCTCCTACGCCTACGTTGTGTGTCGGGAACTGGCACCTCCCTGCTCCCACAATTCAGAAACCCAAGGGGCTTTCCAGAATCCCTCTTCCCCTCCATCCCTCATGTTTGGCCATAAAGCGGATCGTCTCTTTTAAATATCCCCAGGGCTCTCTTTTCTACTTTCAGTGCTGCTGTCTCCCTTTCTTGAACAGATTTGTGGCGTAACCTCTTACCTGCTCATCCTCCCCGTGGGGCTGTCCCGGAGGTGGCACGTGGGTGGATGGAAAGAGCTATTTGCTGGATGAATAAGCCTCGTTGGTCTCCATGCCACTGTGCACAATGCTACCGGTTCCCTTCCCCCAAACCAGAGATGATGATATCTTTCTCCTGCTCACAGCCCTCATAACTCCCTATGATATATGGGGTAACGTCCTAACCCCATGCGGTCCCATCTTGCGGGCATCTCCCTCCCTCCGACCCCCTCCCCAGCAGGCACCAGCTCCTGTGGGTCTCCGATCGTAAGCATGTCTCCTCCTTTTGCCCAAACCACCATTCATCCACCATCTGGTCTGCGTCTGTTGAACCTTAAGAAGTGGTATTCCTGTTATTTTGGTTATGTCATGAATAACCCTGAACGCAGTAACTTAAAACAACAGCCATCATCTTCCTCCTACATCTCATGGCTCTGGATTTTCCAGACTTAGATGACTGGTCCTCATTCACGGGCCCTCTTGGGGCTGCCAGCGGATGATGGTTGGGGCTGGGGTCACCTTGCGGGCTCTCTGAGGGTGGGTGCTGGCTGTCAGCTGGGACCTTAGCTGGAGGGCTGTCAGCCTTTCCACGTGGCCTGGGCTTCTTCCCAGTGTGGCGGCCGTGCCGATGAGAAAGCCTCCCAAGAGAGAAGTCGGCAGAAACCTCACTAGCCTTTCATAAGCTGGCATTGGAAGACATGCGGCATCCATTTCATGAGGTTCTACTTGCTGAGGTCATCACAAGGGCTAGTCCGGTTTCCAGGGAGGGGGGGGGACACAGACTCCTCTGGGTCTTTTTTTTTTTTTTTTTTAATTTATTTTAGAGAGAGGAGGAAGGGAGCAGAGGGAGAGCAAGAGAGAGAATCTCAAGCAGACACCCCACTGGGCACAGAGCTCAACACAGGGCTCCATCCCAGGACCCTGAGATCATGACCTGAGCCGAAATCAAGAGTCGGGCACTTAACCGACTGAGCCACTCAAGTGCCCCCAGACTCCTCCTCTTAATGAGGCAGTGGCTAAGTTCTGAGAGAGCCTGTGGGATGGCAATGCTGTCCTGGCCCCTTTGGGAAAACACAGTCTTCCTCCAGGAAGTCCTTGGGTCCCCCAGGCTACCCCTGTGCCATACATAGCACAAGAGTTAGGGGTTTGTTTGTTTGTTTTATTCTGTTTTGGGGGGCTGGTTTCTTAAAAATATGGTCTATCTTTTATTATCTTTGTGGCCGGCACATCGCGTTCATTAAATATTTGTAAATTAGCCCTTGGGTCAGTGAGAGACTGATCGCGAGCCTGCCACCATATAGAAGGGATGCCCTTCCCAGAGCAGGACTGGGTGCCTGCTGGGGGGGCCACCGCTAGCGGAGAGCAGCTGAGGCTCTTTCCTGTCCCCATACATGCTACCACGGCACAGCCTCCCCCACCTGCTTCCATGACTTGCCCCGGCAGGTGCACACAGGTTCAGACCCGGGATCCAGAACCTTCCATCCAGCCCCCTACCACCTTCACCCTTTTGCTTCTCTTTTAACATTTCCAGCAGTGATAAGCAACATGGCTGTGGGAGAAGTTCCTCCCCGAGAAGCTCAGAGAGCGGGTGGAAGGCTGCTTTTCCCTCTCCATCCTGCCCACTCCCCACCCCCCTCTCCGGCCTTCCAGAACCCTGGAGGGCAGAAATATCCCTTCTCATCTCCCGGCGCCATTCCCCAGCTGCCTGGCCCGGATTGCTGGGCTTTTGGAGCGATTGTTTGCCGAGCCATCCAGCGGGGCAGCTCCCTCGTGGGCACCCAGCCCTGCCGCCTGACAGGCTGTGTGCAAGGGGACAGGCCTGAATGACTGTAATATGAACCATGAAAGTGGATATTAAAGGCTTTATTACAGGGTGAGGACTGCTAATTGCAACGTTCCTTTCAGGAAGCTGGAGCTGATGAGTTTAAGCAGCGGCACCCAATTATTATAACTCTGTCAGAGCGAGCAGGGGGGAGGCGGGCGAGGGGGAGGAGGCAAGCTGAAGGCACAATTACCTGAACTTTATCCAAGGCACACACCGCTGGCCTGGAATTTTAAAGGCAGATTGGTTCTGCTCCGAGCTTCCTCCCTTGTCACAGCCATGTTCCTGCTGATTGCCGATCCCCCAGCCCTGCCCTCCCTCTTCCCAGGCTTCTTGCGGATGGAGCCGTGGCATTTGTGAATATCTATCTGACACCCGAGGGCTCCCCGGGCCCCCACTGGTGACATAGCCCCCGCGTGGACAAGAGAAGTGGTCCAGGGCACCTTGGGATCAAGCTGTCCAGCCTTTCGGGTTGCAAATGAGAAAGCAGGCTTCCGGCGTGCTGGGGACCTGCCCAGGTCACCCGGCTGGTAAGTGGCGGAGCTGGGCAAGACACCTCTGTTCCGAATCCAGCTTAGAGCTCTGGCTGCACACTCAGAGAGATTCACCAGCTACAAGAGCCTCCTTAAAACTCACAGGCAGGAACAGGAGGCATTGCCCACCAGGCACATGGGGGCCAGGCTGTGTCTAGTGATGAGCTCATGGAGGGCAAAAACGCAGTCCTCGCAGGGGAGAGAACCTGTTCACAGCACCCCTGACTCATCATCGCCACGCTCTAAAGGTGTTTGGGGACTTCCAGTCTACAAAATGCTTTTAGACATCCATGCATTCAGATGTGGTCAAGCACATACTGGGTGCTGGGAACTGGAAATGCGAGGTTGGTAGAGGACATCTGTATGCAAGGAGCTCACCACTTAGCACAGGAAGACACACAGGCTGGCTAACAATTAAGATACTGTGTGGAAAGTGCTAGGTAGAGGTGTGCACACATACATCACCTCTCTAATTTAATCACATAAATTTAAGTGATTGCACATAAAAAGCTAATTCTACAAGGTACGATCTGCCCAGTGCCAACTGAGCAGCACAGATGGCAAAGGCTAGAAGTGTTTTGAGGCAGGCAAGCTCAGCCTTACACACAGTGGCCAATGGTGGGTTCACTACAAAGGCAGGCTCTGAGGGGTGGGTAGGAATTCAAAAGGCAGTGAAGGGGCTAGGGGCAAAAAAAGGGGAGAGAACAGGTGGGTTTCCTTTCTGCATTGAATTAGAAGAGCCTATACTTGGAACACTGACTCCTCTTATCCCCATCCGAGAGCATCCAGGCTGGCTGTGTCATGGGGAAGGCAGACCAGCATGAAGAATGCGCTGACCCATATCCAGGGGGATTCAAGATATTTCTGAACAACAACGAGGACGGAGGTCTGGAAGCCTCTTTCTTCTTCCCACACAGGGTATCATAATTGTTGCACCTGGGTGAAGAATGGGAGGACGCAAAGTCATGGAGAGCCCACCTCTTTCCTTGGATTTTCCCATGCCCAGAGTTAACTTGTGGGTTCCCCATCCAGGGTGGTCCGCCCAAAGAAGCCTGATTAACCAGGAGATACGTCCCATTTAACTCAGGTACAGGAAGTCAGGGAGCAGCAAGTATGAGAAGGGGTGGAATCAGGGATTCTTCTTTGGACATGTTAAATTTGAGGTGCTTGCTAGGTAACCAACCGCATGGAGATGGGTAGATTTGGGTAGACAGTGTTGGGAGTTCAGGAACAATGCATGGGTTGGCAGAGGAATAATGCAAGTGTTCTCCCCATGAAACTGGATGAGATACCTAAGGAAGGAGGGAGGGTGGGAGGGAATGGAGGGGAGAGAGAGAAGGAGAGAGAAGAGGTAGGCTCAGAGTTGCACTCTGGTGGGGCATAGGTGCTCGCCAATGAGGGAGGTGGGATGAAAGGCAGAGGAATGTGGTGCCCTGGAAGTAAAGAAAGAGGTGTCCAGGAGGGTGGTACATAGGGTGGGATACAGCAGAGAGACTAACTGGGGAGGACTAAAAACTAGTCAATCAATTTGCCAAGATGGCAGGTGCTGGGATCCCTGCCTGATGGCAAGCTTAGAAATCATGTAGGAGTCGTTGTAAAGTAAATGGTGGTAGCCCCATAACAAATAAATGAACCTGGACCCTTACCTCACACCAAACAGCACTTAATTGGCACCAAGCTGAGATCACGCCTTGTAGTATTAGCTTTTTATGTGCAATCATGTCTATGAATGTGATTAAAGGAGGTGGTGTGTGCATGTACACCTCTCTCTAGCATTCTCCACACCATAGTATCACTGCTGGTTGGCTCATGGGTCTCCTACATTAAGGCATGAAATCCTTGAATACAGAGACAGAATCTTGTCATCTTTTTATCTCCAGTGTAACTCAAAATGTATTGCAGACCTACATGCAAAATCAAAAACTGTAAAACTTCTAGAATAAAACATAGAAGAAACTTTGGCAGTTGTAGGGTAGGGCAAGATTTCTTAGGACACAAAAGGCATAACATTTTTTGATAAGTTGTGGCTTCACAAAGGTTTAAAAATTCTGTTCTTTAAAAACAACATCAAGGCAATGAAAAGGTAAGCAACAGACTGCAAGAAAATATTTACAACACATAGATCTGATGAAAGACTTGTAATCAGAACACACAAAGAATTTTTACAACTAATAATAAGACAGCTCAGTAGAAAAAAAGAGGAAAGATTTAAATAGACATCCCTCTCCCAAGAGAATCACATGAAAAGATGTGAACACTATTAGTAATCAGAGAAGAGCACATTAAAGCCACAATGAGATAGTACTGTATACATCTATCAGAACAGCTAAAATGAAGAAGACTGACCTTGCCAACTGTTGGTGAGGGTGTGGAGCACCTGGAAGTCTCCTGCATTGCTGGCAGGAGTGTAAAATGGTCCAACCACTTTGGGAAACAATGTAGCAGTTTCTTAGAGAGCTAAACATACATTTCACATATGACCCAGCAATTCCACTTCTACACGCCTATTTACCCGAGAGAAGAGACAAATATGTGTCCATACAAAGACTTGTATGCTGATGGTCATAAGAGCTTTATTTACAAAAACCCTAAGCCAGAAGCAATCCAATGTCCACCAGCAGGATGAGTAAATCAACTGTGGCAAATTTATGCAACCGAACTCCACTCAGCAACAAAAGAGGATAGCTTGTATGTGCAACAAATCCCTCAAAACATTATGCTGAGCGAGACTCAGCACACCACACAGTGTGCACCATATGACTGCATTTGTATGAAATCATAGAAAAGGCAGAACTACCCATGGTGAGAGAAAGCAGGGCATAGGTTGCCTGGGACAAGTGGGAAGCGTGGGGACTGGCTGTAAATAGTTGTGAAGACACTTTGGTGCTTCTGTGTCTTTATTGCTACACATATTTGTCAAAACTGATCTAACTGAGGGGCACGCCTGGGTGGCTCAGTCGGTTAAGTGTCTTACTCTTGGTTTTGACTCAGATCATGATTTTAAGGTCATGGGACCAAGTCCTGCATCGGGCTCCATGCTGGGGCCCCAGTCAGGCTCCCACTTCTCTCTGCTGCTCTTCCCACCTTAGCTTGCACTCCTGCTCTCTCTCTCTCAAAAAAAAAAAAAAAAAAAAAAAAAAAAAAGTCTAGGGGAACCTGGATGATGCGGTCAGTTAAGCGTCCAACTCTACTTTTTGGCTCAGGTCATGATCTCAAGGTCATGAGATTGAGCCCCAGATCAGGCTCCATGCTCTGTGCAGAGTCTGCTTGAAATTCTCTTTCCCTCTCCCTCTGTCCTTCTCCTCTCTTTCTCTCTCTCTCTCTCAAATAAATAAATAAATAAATCTTTAAAAATCCTGATTAAACTGAGTACATTTTACCTATGTAACTTGTATCTCAATAAAGTTAATTTTTAAAAAGTGAAGGCGGCAACCACTTTGTGATGATACCATGTGCTTTCCCTATATGTACAAATATACACGTTTCTACATAAGTATATAAGGGCATAGAAACATCCAGAAGGATACAACCAAAATGGATATATTGTTGACCTCTGCGCAGAAATAGGGGATAGGATTGTAATTAAGGTAAGGTAAAGGGACGTTAGCCTTCACCTCAGTGCTTTCACTTTTCAGAAGAGAAGAGTGCTCACATATTACCGTGTGCTTAGATTTCCAGAAAGGGTGAACGCTAGAGGTGAGCAAGGTTTGTTTCACCATCAAATATCAACTGAATGTCTTCTACCTGTTCAGACCAGAGAGTCCCTTCAATTATTTATTGAGCACCTATTTCTAGCTACATAAAATGAGACACAATTCTTCCTTTCTGGGCTCTGATTCTTCCTTCAGGTCACCTCAAAGTAGCCATAGAGTCCAAGATTCCACACCCGTTACTCACTAGCTGGGGGACAAATTCACTCAAATGTCTAAGCTTCGCGTTTTCTGGATCATGACAGCACCTGCTAAGTAGCACTCCTGAGGGGTCAGTGCAGGAAAGAGAGCCAAGAGCTTGGCATTGGGCTTGATAAATAAGTGCCAGGATGAGTATTTTATTATTATTACCATATTTTATTGATGCTAAGACACAGTCTTTTCATATTTTAATATTCCCAGAATTGGACACATTTTACAACTGACACAACAATTTATTTGCCAGTGGGTTTTTTTTTCCTTTCTCAGTGCATAAATTAATGATGTACCTTATAATCGGTGGTGTCTGAGATTGTATGAAATATGGTGATAGCGTTTTGCTCATAGCTTTCCTGCGAGGCCCTGTCGATATTTAACCAACATTAAAAACAGGGAGAAAAGCTAATCCTCTTACCAGCCTAGGGAGAAAGAGAAAAGGCAGGAATGATTTAATTAAACCATCGCTGCCACTAGTCCAACAATAGAAAGTTCTGTTTGGTGCAACTGTCACTTTGGGGAAGGCACAGCCACCCAGAAGCTCCTTGGGTACCACTTTTGGTCTACTTTCCAGTGTGCCACCTGCTCCCTGTATGGCCAACACTGGTCCCTTGCTCTTGTCCAAATCACCTCCATCAGCCACTAAAGCTTCCCCACATGCAGACTTCCCTCTGCACCAGCAGAGCACAACTGTCCTCTATCAGCGCCTCTGTTCACCCCACCAAGGGCTATCTAACAATTCTGATGCCAAGATCATGGCCTTCACCCCCTAGGAAACTTTTTGTCCACTGGATGGGTTCTCAGCAACAAGCCGCAGAAGACAGACAACCCCCACTTCTGCAGGAAGAGATTGCTCTGTAAAGAAAGCAGGAGGCTCATAGATGTGAGGGGAAGGGTGGAGAGAGACCTGGGCTGACAAAACAAGTAGAAATGAAAGGAGAGCAGTCAGGACAAAATGGCACTGCCACCACAACCACCACTTACTGCCCCAGCCCCACGACTCTCTCCCAGCCTTTGTGCTGCAAGGACTGCTCACCTCTCCCCAGGACCCCCACTTCTCTCCTTCAATACCCAAGTTTGGGCTGGGAACCTGGGTGTCCTTGACCCCAGCTGTGTGTGCTCATCCTACTTGCAGGGTGGAGAATGCCATCCACCAGGACACACATGGGGAATTCTTGTCACTTAGAAGGGAGTACGGATGCTCTGCACAGCTGGAAAATGGCCAATGTTCACAACATTTGTTTTTAGGAATGCTCGTTTTTAATGTTTTAAACTCTAGGGATTGATTAGGAAGCCCAATGCTCAGAAGTGTTTTCTGTTTGGTATTTTGTCTGGTACAGCTGAGCTACCCCCTGAAAAGCAGATTTCCCCCTCCATCCCAAATCGTTTAGGCTCAGTGGGCCATGGAGTCGGGCTCCCCATAAGAAGGGCTAACATGCAAATCAGTCCTCTGTACCTCCTAGTTAGCCTTCCTTCAAAAGTAATAACTACAGCATTTTGTTAAAATAATCACGAAAAGAGTTCATCTAGAATTGTGAATGATGATATGTCAACGTGATCTGTGATAGTTAACTAAATATTTAAAGAAATAAAGACCCTTGTGTATTTTCTTAGCTAAGGCTTAATTTATCGATCAGAATTAAAACCAGTAGGTCTCAGAAGAGCAGCATCACCCTGGAACTTACTAGAAAGACAAATTCTTGGGGCACCTGGGTGGCTCAGTTGAGCAGCCCGACATTTTTTTTTTTTTTTTTAAGATTTTAATTATTTATTTGACAGACAGAGATCACAAGCAGGCAGAGAGGCAGGCATAGAGAGAGAGAGAAACAGACTCCCGATGCGGGGCTCGATCCCAGGATCCTGGGATCATGACTTGAGTCGAAGGCAGAGGCTTTAACCCACTGAGCCACCCAGGCACCCCAAGCAGCCTGACTCTTGATCTCAGCTCACGTCTCGTGATTTCAGGTCCCACACTGGGCTCCACGGTGGGTATGGAACATACTTATAAAAGAAGAAGAAGAAGAGGAGGAAGATTTTTTGAAAGGGAGGCAAATTCTTGGGCCCTTCCTTGACTGGTGAATCTGACACGCAGGGGTGGAGCCCCAAAGTTTGTTTTAACAAGCCCTCCAGGTGAATTTGATATTTGCCGAAGTCTGAGAATGGTTGGCCTAATCTTGACCTCAACTCTATTTGAGAATCACCTGGGGAGCTTTTAAAATACTCAGCGCTCGAGTCCCACCCCCAAACCAATTAAACCTGTCTGGTGAGGAAAGGGGGGCTCCCCCCCTTTTCTTTCCTTTTCTTTTCAAGCTTCCTAGATGACTAATGTACAGTCGGGGTTGAGGGACGCAGATGTAACTCATGGTTATGTAGAATGTGTCTTAATTCATGCAAACCTCTTAGCTCCCTTGGGAGGGCAGGTTCTTATCTCTACCACCTCGAGATTTTTTTAGTTACTTCCCTTGCCTTTGACAAGCACTTTCTGCTAAACTGATCCATCATCTCAAGGGAGGCAAGTCCAACCCAACCCGGGACAACAGAGGCTCTTAACCAGTAACACAGAGCCTCCATTGGCCTCCTGACCAGCACAGAATTCCAAGTGCCCGTCTTTTCCTTACCCAAAGGAGAGGGTTACATAATCCACTCTCTTAACATGCTTTCGCCACCCCCCTCAGCCCCAAATCACCGGGAATCAGAACTGCCAGATGTAGCTTGGGTTAAAAGCAGCTCTTGTTGGAAGTCTAAAATCTTCCCTGTCTCTCAATTTTGGATCCTGGTTGCCTATTGGTCTTCTTTCTCTTCTATTACAAATGAGTTTACTTACTTGCTGGTGAATATGGCCACAGGCAGCTTTAAGATTACCTCATTTTCACAGGGACCCAAGAGGAAAGAGGGCGTCTCTCGTCAACCTCAGTACAGAAAATCCTGGGAATGGCTTCTCATGGCTTAGCCTGGCCTCCTGGATAAGGATCCGGCACTAGATGGCTTAAGTCCCGCAGCCAGGGGAGCTGGGTTTGTGACCAGTGTGCAGGGAAAGGATGCTGGGCAGACATGCCCCAGAGCCCCTACAGATTGGTTAACCCTTCAACCACTTGAGTTGACTTGCTTTTCACACTTGAATCAATATGTGTGTTTTCTGATGCAGACCGCCTTCCTTCTAAAGGTCAAGCTTATCAGAGCTTTAACATTCATCACCACACAAGAAGAATATTTTAAGAAGACGAGGTTTTCGCCAATCTGAGGGCATCTAGAGAGAACAGCCAGGAGGGGGACGGGCTCAGAACGGTGTCGTCTAAAGAATCGTTGGAAACTGGGGTGTGAAATGCTCTCGGAGGAGACTCAGGGGACCTGCCGGCTCTTGTTAATATTCAGAACTCTCAAGTAAGAGAATGTTAACTTGTTCCACCTGGCTTCACAAGCAAAATTATTCCCTAACTGCCCGCAGGATGAGGTCCAAACTACTTAGCCTGGAGTCCAAGACCCACATCCGCTTTCCAGAGCCTTCTCTGACCTCATCCCTGTGTTCTAAAGGAAGCCAACCTGAAAATAGCAACAGCCTCTCGTGGAAGGAGACAGGACAGATTTCATTCCGATGACTTGGTTGGTGTAAACGTGCCCTCTTCCAACCAGGACAAAGATGCCTAAGAGCTTGACAGGGAGAACAGAGAGGGAACAAAGGCGGTACAGGGACGTGAGAAAGGAGGAACAAAGTTCAGCTGCATTGCATTTTCTTGACTAGAAAGTCAACACGGGATGGGGTCCTCTTCAGGAACATAGCCTATCCCCGGTGGAAGGCAGGCTCAAGTTCGGTCAAGCCTCTGAAGTATGGGGAAATTCTTGGTGTCATGTGGCATTCACACCAGGTACAGGCAGCAGGAGACCTGAAGGAGTCCCCGGGGAGTGCTTGGGCATGTCGTCTTTGCGCCAGTGCCCTACATGGTAGCCATCTTTGGGGAAGTGGATGAGCCAATGAGTAGGCACAAGAACGCTGTGGCCTCTCACTGCCTACCCTGGGCACTCCTGCTGGGGCTATGTTTAACCAGTCCAGACAAACGGGTCAGAGTGTTTACAGTGAGTGGTATTTTATAGGCAAAGAACGTGGGCTGCAAGGATTTCAGTCCTTGCTACAATATACACATGCAACTTTGAACAGATTCATTAACCTTGCTGAGTGCATTTTCTCAGCTCTAAATGGACATAATAATAATGTCTAGCTATTTGGGTTGATGGAAAAATAAATGAGATTTCACAGACAGGCATCTTGTCTGCCCCATGGTATGATGCTTAAGAAAACTTACTTCCTCTTTACCCAAATGGTTGTAATTGTTTCGTGCTATTGTGTCCCAGAACGTGAGTTGATGTCCAAGTGTTTTGGAGGACAGAGAGCATATCTCAGTCGCGTGATGTCATTTATAATTAAAGATGCAGTAAGGCCTCTCCTTTCAGATGATCAGGGCTTCTAAGGTCACTTCTGGTCCACATGACTATATGAGCTATCCATCTCTCTTCATCTGAACGTGTAGGGCAAGCTTTCCCCAAAAGAGATTTGAGTGTGTTGTCTCCATCGGGGTCACCGGAGTATCACAATAGAGCTGATTTGCTTGGCATCCAGATGTCCAGCCCCATGGCAGACTCTGGGCCTCTGGATGTGAACCAGCTCCCTGAAGCTATTCTTATGTGCACTCAAGTTCAGGTTGAAGGATGAGGCCCCAAGTTCCCCACCAGGACAAGAGTGTGCCCCACCATCACAAGCCTCAAAGCCTGTAGACTCCATCACATTGTGTCTAGGAGCAGAGGTCACCAGAAGACTTCATTTCCAAAAAGTGGGAAAAATAACACAAAAGGACCCATCCTCCTAATCCAGAACTACTCAGAGTCTGTTGTCCCTTTCTGAAGCCACAAGCCTCCCCTCCCTTGGGCTTCTGTCCCTTCAAACTCTGTAGCCTTGTTTGTCCATTTGCTAAAAGGCAAAAACACCCAATTTTGTTCTGGGAATGACCAGTTGGTCCCAGCTTGCCCACTGAAAATTCTAAATGGTCCCCCTAGCACAGGTGATCTCCCTGCTTGGCACATAGCAGGAGCTTAGAAAGCCATGTCCTCTATGTAAGGCTGAAGCCAGGGTGGGATGAGATGGTGTTCAGAAACCTTTGCTTCTTAAATATGGTACAGGACCAGGGAACTCACCAGAAATGGAGGACCTTGCCCTGCCCCAGACCTACTGATTCAGGGTCTGCATCCAACAGGTTACCATGTGGCTCATTTTTGGCCACCTGTGAAAGTCAGAGAGAGCCTGGCTTGGTGCACAATGGATGATAGTTCTGTTTTACCCTTTCCCTGATAGGGCTCACCAAATAGGAGCTTCTTAGGGAAGGCATAATCCAACTAAGCCTCCTTAAAGACCGATCCAAAAGCAATTTCAACATCCCCCATCCTAGGGCTGAAGCTTTCACTCGTCTAAGTTTCCAAAAAGGAGTTGTCGGATGAAGGTAGAGCCAAAAGGAAAGTCCTAGAATTATGAGTTTCAGCAACAAGAGGTAGAGTTGATTTAATCATGGTGAGTAACCTGGACTGCCCCCACTCAGTAGATTCAATGTAGACAAAACTCGCTGACCCAGGAAGAGTGACAGAACTCACACAGGAGTTTCTCCCACTCCTCATACCAGGGAGTGGTGAGTCGTCAAGTCAGCTGGGACCATCATGGCGGTCAGTTCAGACGGTCTACCAGCAGAGCTGCACAGGGTCCTGGCAATGTGGGGACTGGTCCAGCAAAGCCCACGAAGGGTGGCAACCCCACTGACAGGACACAGGGTGTTCCCACAATGCCCCTCCAGGCTAATGGTGCAACCTCATTAGCATACGGCCATTTTCGAAGCCCCACCTGTAAGTGGCGGGTGGGCGGCCATTTAATTTCCATTTTGCCAAGAGCCTGTGTCCTGACCAAGGCTTCACAGAATTAGCCCTGCAGGGCTCAGAGGAAGTGCTTCAGAGAGATCCCGCTCAGATTAATGTGTAAAATTTAATTATGAAGGCCTGGGCTATCTCAACGTTTAAAGCCATTTATGCAGCCTGGGAGCGACGGAGCCCTCCCAGTCCTGTGCCTAGGGAGGCCGGGCAGCCCTTTGATCATTAACTGCTGAGAAAAATCTCAGTTTGCATATTAAGGTCAGGAAATGATCCGTTCACTTTCCTCACTAAATGGCCAAAGGATTCACTTGTGGAGAAAGAGCAGTTTTGGAACTCCGAGAGGACACAGGGACCTCTGGAAGCCACTGGGCCAGGTCCCCATCTCTGAGCAGCTCTCTAGCCAAATTCAGTTGCCGGATAAACGTCAAAGATACAAGCAAGAGAAAAAGGATCTCTGTCTTGAAGGAACTCCTAAATGAAACAGGAGACAGACACACATAGACCCGATGAGTAAGTGCGGTACAGAGGGGGAGGTTAACTCATGCTTTGGGGATATTCCTGGAAGGCTTCCCAGGGGGAGGTGGCACTTCCTGGGGTTTTGAAGAATAAAGTAGAGCTGTTCTTGCAAATAAAGGAGTGGGTGGGTGTGGGGAAGCACACTTCAAGCAGGGCTCTGTTGGCTTCAAAGTTTGTGGGAACAAAGCTTCTTCCACCAACTTGCCTCTCTGGAAAGTTCTCTCCATCTTTGTTGGGAGTTGGGAAAACGGCTCTGCATCCATTCCCTAAAAGCTTTAGATTATATGCTCCTCGAGGACAGAACTGTGCTCCTTTTAGGTTCCTAGCAGCATCTGGAAGTGCTGAGCCCATCTCCGTGGGGCCCCTAGGGGAACTTCAAAGCGGCACTGGAGCCCTTAGCAGACCATTTCCAGGACTGTCCTCTGCAAGAGCCGACATCTGTCCATACTCAAAACCCCAGCTCCTTTACCTGCATTAGGAAGTATGATTCTTCTACCGCTTTAGTCCTCGTGGAATTAAGAGAGTGAGGCACGATGAGTGGATTTACAGCCTCAAATGAATTTCAAGATGAACAAGAACAATCACAATTAAAATCAAATTTCCGAGAGAGGGATTTGATCCTTTTCAAGGAGACCGTGGGCCCGGCCTTGCCCGCAGCCACAGGAGCTCCTTCATGGGGAGTCAGATGCTACAAAGCGAGAGTCGGGAGCAAACATCTGGGGAATGCCGCCACCTTTGAAGCTAATTTTGTGACAGCTCCTTCACTGCGGTACCGCAGAGACCAAACACCGGTTTTAATTACTCACAAGAGCATGAAAAAGTCTTCTTCTCGGTCTTCCTCTCAGGACGGTGCCTGCTGAAGCTCCTGGTTCTTTGCTCACAGTCTTCTCTCGGGGCTCTCTGCCTCCTTGGGGGTCAGCCATTTTTCCTGTTGCCCGGTGGAGGGTAAAGGAAGATTCCAGAAGGTGAAGGAGGGGTTTGCTCATAGTCGGATAGGAAAAAAACATTAGCTGCCTGACGTGGAGCACTGTGCCAAGGGCTTCACACACGTTTTCTTTGATCTTGGAACTCCCCAGGTCCTGTTAGCTTTATTTTGTAGATGAGAAAACAGACCCAGAGAGGCCTTGAAACTAGCTCAAGGTCACACAGCTGGCGGGTGGGAGCCCGAGGAGGCAGGCATGCTCAGAAGCCTAGGAGGAGGGCAGGAGCTGGACTCACCTCCAACAAGGACTCCAGGTCTCTGGGAACTGCATGCCCACTTCTTCTCCAACCTTCTAGAACATTCCTTGGGGTCTCCAGAAATTTGGTAGGGTCTTCTCTTAGTCTGGAAGGTAGGGTCATTCCTCACTTATTGCCTTATTATAGTGATGTCAGAGTGAGCAGACAGCAAGGCCCACGAAGGGGTTTTCTGTGTTCCTCTGGAAGAAGCACTCAGCTTTCTGCTGCTCTCCCAGGACAGGGGTCTGAATCCTAGCACCTGCAAAACTGGGGCGAGTCTGCCTCCCTCCAGGGGACATCTGCAAATGTCTGGGGATGTCTGGGGATGCCCAGGGACGCCCTTCACCCGAGGAGGGGCGACTAGCATGGAGCAGGTGGAGGCCAGGGGTGCCCCAAATGCCCACGGTGCCGGAGTCGAGAAACCCTAGCATAAAGGAGGCCAATCTATGGGGAAAGAGGACGAACCCCTTAATTTTAGTGCCGTAGGCCTGCAGGCCTGGCGACGTCACTTGTCACTTGTGTGTGAAGAGGGGAGGTGATGCAGACCCAGCAGGGGCCTGTCTAGGTGTGGGGAAGAGAGCGCGAAGGTGACCCACTCAGGAAGCCAGGAGAGAGCTCGGAGTCTCCACCTGAGTCGCGTTCCGAGAACTCAGTCTGACTTTCGCTCTGATGTGCTGGCCCGTCTGAGGCAGCTCAGGCCCTGAACGCAGAGAGGGCGGTACCGGCTGAGAATCCAAAGTGGCAGGGTCCCCTTTCCCTTCCAGGAGAAGGACGTGACTCCTGCCTGCCCAGCAGTGAAGGGGTAGGGCGGAGGGGTCTGCCTGGGCCAGCTCTCCCCCCGCGCCACGCAAAAAGCAGCCTCCTGCCATTTATTTTAAGGATGCTGCCGTTGTTTTGCTTCCTTCTTCTTTAGAATTTTACAATTTTGCTATCTGTTCTGCTGGGCTGAGGGTGTCTTTGCAAAGTGCCTCCCCTGCCTTTTGGGGAAGGAGGTGAGGGCCTGCTGCAGGGAAGCGAGGGGCCCGGGGGGACAAGAGCAGCGCCTGGCCTGCATCTCGGCACGGGGCCAGGTGAAATGAACAAGAGACATCGTATCACTTCTGGAAAGGGACGGGAGCCCCTGCCACCCTCGCCAGCAGCCCCGGAGCCCTGAGCCATATCTTCTTTCTCACGAGCGGGGAAGAAAGAGCTGGAGGAAGGCCCGCAGCTCATGACCACGGCTCCGAGCCACCACCAGCTCCAGCGCCTGCAGGTCAGGCCCACTGATGAGGAACACGGATATCGCAAACAGGTGTCTAGTGTTTCCTGAGATCCGTTATCAGGAGTCCATGTGGCAAGTAAGTAAGGAATGTGGACTCTTGGTTTTTACCTCTACTACGTGTTAGCTGTATGACTGTCTATGACTCAGTTTCCTTATTAGGTATAAAATGTGGGACCTACCTCATTGGGGTCACTATAAATACCTTAACTTCTATAAAGTGCTGAGAATAATGTCTGGCATGTGGCAAGCCCCTAATAGGAGCATATGACAATTTAATGGCCAGATTTAATCCCCATAGCAACCCTAAGAGGTAGATACTATTATTGTCCACATTTCTCCATGAGGACACTTGAAGCACAGACGGGCTGAGACACGTGCCCAGAGTCACACAGCCGGTCTACAGCTGAGCATGGATTCAAATCCAAGCAGGCTGGCCCAAAGCCCAGGCGGGGTGAGGATGGGGTCCTGAGTTTAAGCACGCAGGCAGCACACCCGTGTTGGAGTCAGAGTCTGGGTTCTGGGCTCAGGCTTGCCCTCCAGCTAACCGGACTGTTTCCTGACCTGGAAGCAAGGTGTTTCCACGGATTGTATGGACGGCTCTTCCTGTTTCGCCGGCTCTAAGAGGCCAGAGGGACCCAGTTTCTGATCTTTGTCCTTGTCCCAGGCCTTGCCTCTAGGTCAAGGAAAGAGCCAGCGAAGGAGAACAGCTGTCCCAGAGCAGGTGGACGGACGGCAGCTTCTAGAACCAGCTCCCCGTGTGTGCCATCCGCCCAGGACTGAATCACCCAGCTCAGCCTGTCCTCCTCCTCTTCAGAGCAAATTCAGGGCCGTGACACTGGGGGGCCCCTGATGGCTGGTCCTTGGGGCAAAAGAGGGAAGGGCGTAGCCTGGAGCAGCCCCTGGTGGGGCCCCCAGCGGCTGGCGCCTCTTCCTTCCTCATGAGGCGTTCGCGGGACTCCCCCCACCCCCAACCCCAAGAGGCACGCAGAGTCCCTGAGTCAGACTGCGGCCTGGGAAGCGCGGAGAGAGGCTCTGGGGACCCTCATGAACTGAAGGGTTTCATGCCCCGAACACAGGACCTCAGGACCTGCTCACGAGCTGTCCGTCACGGACTCCTGGGCCCTACCGTCCACTTCCAGGAGCAGAATCTCTGGGGGGAAGGAACCTGATTGTAGAAGAGTCCAGGGTATTTTTTGCCCACTATAGGGCTGTGTGGAGTGTAGACAACACCCGTACCTGGGCCTCACCCGCACACCCAGGTGGGGCATCAGGCAACAACATTCTCTTAAACGTGACGAGAATGTGCTTTGGGGTGGCGAGCCGTGCCTCAGAGTTTGAGAACCACTGGCTGGACCTTGTCCAGGAAAAGAGGAGGAAAGAACCGGTGTCAGCGGGGGCCCATCGGGGTGCAGAGGCCTCAGGATCCAGTCAGCCCCTTGCGTTAAAGGCCAGGAGGAGGGAGGCGGTGGGGGGGGGGGGTTGTCTACACAGCGTACCTCCGCGGCGGCATCGGGGCATGTCGGAATGAAATGCCGCATCAGGCCTGGCTGGGGAATTACTCGGCAGCCCAGGAGGAGAGCAGGTTTATGCAAATGAGGCAATTAGAGAAGAGTCTGAAAGAGTCAGGGAGCCAGGGGAACTGAGGCCGAGGCCAGGCTGTGGAGCTCAGCACAGAGGGATCACCTCCGGCTGAGGCGGGGGCAGGCAGAAGGTGGCGGTCAAGGCCTTCAGTCTGGACAGTAGTTCCTGGAGGCCAGAGGCCAGTGGCCTGGAGACGTGTTTGGTGGGCACGACGGGGGTGGGATGCCACTGGCCTGCGAAGGTCCCTCCAAAATCAAAAATGACCTGGCCCCAAATGTCTGTAGGGCCCAGGCTGAGATCTCTGGTTGAGAGCAGAGCGGGCTATAGCGGGAGGCGGGGAGAGGGGTGTGCTGGGGGGCGGGGGAGGGTAGCCCAGGCATGTGGTTGGGGGTGGGCAGGGCTCCTGAAGGAAGATTCTGAGCCTCACACAACAGAAGGAGCCCTTTGGGGAAGTCCAAAGAATCAAAGCACAGGAGGGGGCTGCTGGGGGGGGTGGAAACAGGGGACGGGTGATGTGGCCCCGGGGCGGGGGTGGAGAAAACATTAAAGGAAAGCTGTTAGCCTGCAAGTTAAGGGGCTGCAAATCCCTTCCTAATGATCTGTGGCCCAGAGGCCCAAGAAGTCCCACGTCTCCACCCGCCCGCCTAGAGGACAGAAAAACCAAATCCTTGTGCTGGGGAGTTTCCAGGTTGGAAAAGGAATGAGGGACCCATCCGCAAAAACAAGACCCCAAATGGTTGGTCCCAGCTGGCTGGAGAGAGGCCCCGGTGACCTGGGGCGGGGAGAAGCCCGGGGAGGCTCCCAGCAGGAGGGGAGGCTGGGCCCAGGGCAAGCGGGGCTCCCAGGTGCCGGAGCACGGACGCTAAGGTCCTGGCTCCTTCCCTTTCTCCCCTCCTCCTGGAATGACTCATCTCCCCGCGGCTGTGCACATGCTATTTCCAAGTAAGTTCCAACCCCCTCAAAGTCTCTGCTCGGCATCTCTGCTTCCTCTCCTAGTGTAACGTCTCAAAGGCTGGCCGCCCTCCCGTCTCCACCTCGGCCCTCCTCATCCACTTCCTAAACAATGATTTCTATTGTGGTAAAATATGGGTTCCGTCACTGTGACCATTTAAGCGTTTTTAGGTGCACAACTCAGTGGCGTTGAGTATATTTGAATACGCACCATCATTCCAGGGACGTCTTCGTCCCCCAAATTCTGCAATGCTGAGGGTCGAAAGGCCTCAGCCCCCCTCCTCCAGCCCCTGGTCGTCTCTGCTTTACTCGCTGTGTCTGTGAATTTGCCTATTCGAGAAACTTCACGTTAGTGGACGCGTGCCGCGTGTGGCCTCTGGGTCTGGCCTCTCCCACTGAACATCATGTTCTCAAGATCGGGTCTCGTTGTTGGGCGTATTTGAACTTCTTTTTCTGGTGGATTCGAACGTCTCTCCTTTTTCTGGCTAGTCGTTCCTAGTATTCTTTTTTTTTTTTTTAATTTATTAATTTATTTGACAGACAGAGATCACAAGTAGGCAGAGAGGCAGGTTGAGAGAGAGGAGGAAGCAGGCTCCCTGCTGAGCAGAGAGCCTGATGCGGGGCTAGACCCCAGGACCCTGGGATCATGACCTGAGCTGAAGGCAGAGGCTTAACCCACTGAGCCACCCAGGCGCCCCAGTTCCTAGTATTCTGTCACGTGGCTAGAGCCCATCATCCGTGGACGACCACGGTGATGGAGGCCATGGTGATGGAGGTCACGGTGATGGAGGCTGCTGTGAACAGGTGTGAGGCACCCGGGTCCCTTTCTCTCTGTTTAACCCACGTTAGTCCGTCTTCATTCCCACCACAAGGGACTCTACTCATGGCCGCTGACAGGGTGCCTGTTACCCCATCAGGGGACGCAGTGTGAACCCCTGATATTTCTTTCCCCTTGAAATGCTCATTTCTCTTGCTTCTGTGGATACATGCTCGAAATCTCTGCTCTCTCCTCACCTACCTCCCCCCACCCCAGCTTCCCAAGGTTGGACTCCTGAGTCGTCCCCCCGCCCCCTGATCCTCTTACCACCTTACTGAATTATTTCCCAGGTTTTGTGTGATCTCGTGGCCCTAAATACTTCTGCACACAATCTCATTTCTTCAGTCCACGGGTTGTGTGTTCCTATATGTTCTACTCTTTGACCTTTCCACGTGGGTCGCTTAAATTTTAGTATGTCCGAATTCAAGCTGTGATCTTCCTGTCCCCACCCCCACCACGTCCATCTCTTTAACGGTCACTCCCCTCCGCCAAGGCCAGCCCCCAGTCCTAAACAACCCCCCCCCCCCACCCCATGCAGCGTCGGTCTCTAGGGATTTGCCTGTTCTGGATGTTTCCTATAAATGGAATCACGCAGCGTGGGATCTTCCGTGACCGGCTTCCTCCCTTCTTCGGGTTCACGTGGGGTGCCATTGTTTTGCCCCTTTCTGTGGCCAATGATCATCTGTCACATGAACAGATCATGTTTTTTCCATCCGTTCATCCGTTGATGGCCATTGGCATTTTTCCCACCTTTTGGCGATTGTGAATGACACTTCCGTGATCATTCGTGTCCACGTGTTTGCGTGGACACGCGTTTCCGCGGTCCTGGGGCGCGTGGCTGGGGGAGGCGCGGCGGGCCACATGGGAGCTCTGTGCCCGACGGCTCGGGGAGCTCCAGATTGTTGTCCAAAGTGGCTGGCCTGCCTCCACTCTTGTCTCTTTCAAATCCACTCTTCTCAGAGCAGCTGGTGTGATCTTTAAAAATAAACTTCAAATCATGTTTCCTCCTTCTTTGAAAATCCTCTGATGACTCCCCACTGTGCTTAAGATTAAATACAAATGATTTACCATGGCCCGCACCCCCGGGGGCCGTGACGCTCACTGGCTCCCACTCCGGGCTTCCTTCCTGCAGCTCGAGAAACCTGGCATCTTCCTTCGGAAGGTGCCCTGCCATCTCGACTCTGTCTTGAGGGCCCCTGACTCCTATGAGTTCCCTGTGGTCAGAAGGTGGAAACCAAAGTATGGACAGGGTCACCCTCTCTCTGAAGGCTCCTTCTGTGCCCCTCCTGGCTTCTGGGACTTGCTGGAAACTCGTGGCAGCCCTTGGCTTGCGGCCGCACCACTGCCCTGGCTGGTCGCCATCGTCCTTCTGTGCGTGGTTCGTCTCTTCTGACAAGGACACAGGTCGCATTGGATGAAGGGTCCATGCTACTCCCTGGTGACCTCCTCTTAACTGATCACATCTGCAATGACCCTATCTTCAGAGAAGTTCATATGCTGAGGTTCTGGGAAATGGAAATCGGGGGGGGGGGCATTTTTAACCTAGGACAGCCCTGTTCCTCATGTCTCAGCTCAAATACAACCCCCTCCCCACTCCCCCCTGCCCAGGAGTCCTTCCCCACCATACCTTTCTGACTCTTTCTGGCCCCTCCACCTGCTACAATGAGGGTTAGTTTTTGGTTACTTACTCATGTCCCCTCCTGGTGGGAAAGCCCCGGGTAGCAGACTCCTTGTCTACCCCTTTTGTCACTCTAACCCTGAAATCCACTGCCTGACTCAGTGCAGCTTTTCAGGAAGGGGGAAGGAGTAGGGAGCTCGGACAGGTCCACACAGGGGCCACGAGCAGCCTGCCTGCAGATGCATGGGTGGCCCCTGGCGTGCTGGATGGTGGCTCTATCCTGGCCCATCCTCACTGTCTTGGCGCCAATGCCAGCTCTCAAGGGCAGGCTGCGGGCGTCCAGGGCCCGCTGCCCCACGCTGCACACAGACGCCAGATGGGTGTTGGGAACACATGTGGATAACTACACGGCAGCTACAGCCCAAACCCCCAAGAGAGCCGGCTTCTCTCTGCGGTGCTGGTGGAAAGAGAACGAGCCTCCGCCCAACGCCCTTGCCAGCAGGAGGTCTGAGGCCATCCAAGGGCATCCTTCCTGCACGTGGGGCACAGACCGGGGGTCTGGGGCGGGGTCCAGTCCAGTCATCCCAGGCCACTAGGACTCGCGGCGTTGATGCTGGTGCCCCGAGGCATGGTGCTGCAGCCAGCTCAGTGACGGCCTCCGTCTCCTGGCTTTCTGTCTTCCTCTGCCCCTTCGGAGACGTAGGTGATGCCACATGAGGCGGGAATCGGCAGCCTCAGGGAGGCTGGGGCTGAGTAGCACCCGCTTGGCTAAGTGCTGTCTGGCGCCTGGCGTCCTGCGGCGGCTCTTGGGTTTAAGAGGACCTGCCAGGAACAAGGTGCAAGACTGCCGACGTGGCTCCGTTTCTCCCGCTCCCTCTCCCCTCTGCCGCTGTGGTGTGACTTCACAGCAAGAGATGGGAGCCACATCCCACCCGTATCGCTCTCCCAGGGCTGCTGTGACAAATGATCCCAACCTGGATGGCTTCGACAGACAGAGTGTGTTCTCTCACATTTCGGGAGGCCTGAAGTCCAAAGTCAAGGTGTCGGCAGGGCAAGAAACCATTCCCTGCCTCTCTCCTGGCTTCCCATGGCCGCCACCCGTCCTGGGCTCTCCGGTCTCTGCCCCCCGACCTCCCTTGGCTTTTTGTCTCTGGGTCACCTCCTCCTATGATAGGAAACCAGCCACTGAATTTAAGACTCATGCTAGATCCTGGGTGATCTTATTTGGAGAAACTTAATTAACTTCATTACCCCTGCAAAGACCCCAGTTCTTCATGAGGTCATGTTCTGAAGTTCCACGCGGACATGAATTTGGGAAGGACACTGTTTAACCTATTACACCACGCTTTGACTCTGGAGAGAGAGTCTTGTGTCCTGCTTTCGCCAAGAAAGGCAATGTGGTAGAAGCGACCGCATTCAGTTCGAAGGCCATGACACTTCTGCTCTTGCTCTCTGAACCTGAGACCAGCTGTGGGCAGTCATGACTAGCCCACAAAGATGAGACCCGACCCAGAGAGGGGACCCAGTCATTCCAGCCAAGCCATCCCAGACCAGTCAGCTGACGGCCCCACTGGCCACTGAGCCCAGAGAAGTCTGGTCCACAGGATAGAAGACCCAGATCACCTGATTTCAACCCAAATTAGAAACCTGTAGATCAAGACTGAATAAATAAATGGTTGTTGTTAGAAGCCACCAAGTCTGGGATTGTTACACAGTGATGGATGACTTGTGATTGTGTTACACAGTGATTGACTTGTGGCAGATGGGGGGAGGTGGTGTCAATTCTCAGGGATACTGGGGTGTACCAAAAGTACGGATCTGACACCCGAGCCCTCCTCTAGCGATTGGGCAGTCTGGACATCTGCTGAGCCACCTCAGAAACAACAACTGATTCTACCTCATTCCCCAGCACATGCAAACGCCTGTCGCTCCTAGCACCGTTCTTGTGGGGACACACACGCGGTGGTACTTCATAAAGCCAAGGAGGTGGTCGTGGTGGTGGTGGTCCTGATGGAAGCCAGGGTCAAAGCCAGGATCAAATCCGCCAAGATTCAGGAAAAAAATGAGCAACAGTCCCCTAGCCTCCCTGATTCACTGACTGCCACCCCATCTTCAGGAGCGTGAGAAGAGGAATTCCCCTTCCATAATTCAAAGTTGCATGGAAGCCAAGAAGTCACCCGTGTGAAATCCCAGAGCCAGGACCACCCCCCCGCACCTGGCCAGAGTCACTGATTAAGAGCCCAAGAGCCAGCCATCCGCAGGTGCCTCAAACATGCTGACAGAAATTAATCATTTGTCTGCAAGGGTACTTATTTTCTCCTTTATACCTGGAGAGAAATGGGCCATGAACTGGAAATTTCCAGAGCAGTAGGCTGAACTTTTTGTCTGAATGGGAACAACTTTCTTTTAAAGTGCAGCCATTTGCAGCGTTCAGTTCCACCATTAAAGGACAATGGCCAATTTTCTGCGGACCTGGGACGTCGGTTTTGTCTAAAGAGTGCGCGTGTGGGGAATTTACTAACCTGGCTGCGGTTGCCCATGAAAACAGGTTATTTAACAGGATTTAAATGCTGTGCTCTGACGCTCGACAGCGGCGCCGAGGCAGCTGGAGAATCGAATGAACGTATTTCCCTTCCAGCTCTTTCTATGAGAGCAGGCAGGAAAGCGAGAGAGACAGGAAAAAACCAGAGCCAAAGAGATGGGCAGAATGACCTCCATCAAGGGAGAGCGCCTGCTCTTTTTAAGGTGATGGTAAAATTGGTTGCATTCTTTCGATCCCTCTTTCACTAGTTTCAACAAGTGTTTTTTTTTTTTTTTTTTTTTTTTTTTAAAGGATCAGCTGGGCTCAAGGCTGGCAGATGATATTAAACCAAAGGGGACGGATACCAATCTTTGTGGGCTTCCTGGAGGAGGCCTTCTAGAGCCAGTTCTTAGACTGATCTTTTGATGCTTATTTCCTACCAGCCCCCCACCCTTCTGGCTTGCCAAATGAAGGAATGAATAGAAGACAAGCATCAGTGTCAGGAGGCTGGCTCCTCCTAGACGAACTCGAGTCTCGGGTGATAGCGGAGCCTTGGTTTTTCTCATCCATAAGAAAAGGGATCATTTTACCCACCGCATATGATTGTTTTCAGAATCGAATGAAAGTGTAGGTAAACTCCAGCACGATACCAGCCACATGTGAGACGCCAGCAGGGGTCAGTTTCCCTTCTCTTCCCTATCAGCCTTTGCCAGGCTCCGTTGTCTTCCTTCTAAAAGTCTGCCTGCGATTTTGTCCCTTCCCTCTGCCTAGATGTTACTGAGTTTGGAGGTGCCTCTGCCCTTAACAGCATCCTCCGGCGGTGCAGAGTGAGGCCAGGATCAGGCTTCTGGATTTGGGTCCTCACTCTCTGACTCACCTGCTGTGTGATGTTGATGAGATACTGAGCCCCCTTAATTTGCTCGGATTTGCATAAAACACACAGCATGGGCTTCACGGGGCTGTAAGGGGGAGGTGAGGCATCCACCCGGGAACACGTTCCTAGGGGCCGGGCACATGCGTTCAGTTCAGTCAATGAAGCTGTTGCCCATCGGCGTTAGGAACGATGCCCGTGCGGGAGGTGTTTTCCTGGAGGACTGCAAGTCTATTCTACACCTGCGCTGGTGCAGAGGGCTTTGCTCTGACTTGAAGCACAAGAGCAGCGACGGCCCTTCCCAAGCCCACCCCAGTGAAGTCGCTGGCTGCCTCCCCTGCCGAGCCCACAGCTTCCAAGTGGAAAGAGTTTCACATCCACATGTAATTTGCCCAATTACTCCATCTGCTCACAACTTAGTCCCTCCAATGCACACAAAGACTCTTTGAAGACGGACTGTACTGGGTAAGGGGACAGAAAATGCTCAATTATCTGTACAAATAGCAGGGAAGAAACTCTCTTTCCTGTGACCCCTTTCTACTGCAGTTTTACCTCTGCATTCTGTCTTGCTTTTGTTCTAATTCCGAAATGGCTTTTCCTTTCCTGTCATGGCACCGTCTGAGGTGGACGGGAGGGCTGAACCGGGAGGTGGAGCAGGAAGCAAGGGCAGGGGCACCGTCTAACGGCCCCAGCCGCACACTTTCCAAACCCCACGCCAGGACCCGAAGCCTGGGGGGTTGTTTGTGCAAGTATGTCAAAGACAGCAATCTGGGATGTGTGACCCCATGGCTGGATTACTGGCATTTCAGGCGTAGATAGGCACAAAGGAAAAGAATTCTCAAACTCAGAGCCGCGCTAAAACTTCCATGGTTTATGGCAAACCATTATAGGTCCAGGGAATCTAATCCTGAATTTTGCATTTGCTGAAAAACAGAAAAATCAAAAGTAACACAGAGCAGGGACAGCGTCCAGGTGCCCACTGAGAGCTGGGCTTGCCATAAGACATGCTGTTCGCTATTCGAGTCACTCACTGCCCCGAACATCAATTATTGGCTATTATTATTTATTAATTAGCTGTCATTAATTATGCACACACTATTTGCCTAATGGGTGTCTCCCCAGCTCTAGGCTGAGCTCACAGTGGTAAAGGCTATGAAGTGTCTCACACTTAGTAGATTCTCAATATATTTGCCAAATGAATGAACCCAAGTGTATCCTTGGAACATGCTCTTTCTCTTGGAAGGAAGAGGTCGGGACAGTCAGCGCCGAGAAATCTCACTGTCCAGCTGAACCCAGGAGTAGCCCTCTCTACCACTCTGACCGCCGTTCTGTAGGCATCCCAGAGCTGTGGATTGGGGTGTGGGGCCACAGGCATCCTCAGAACTCCATCTGTCTCCTTCTGGTTCCAGCCATGGAATGCCATGTGTTACAGAATCCAGAAGGTAGTGAGAACCAGGATATGTGGGCTCTGGTTTGGCATATCACCCACCCAAAGTGCCCTATTCAGACCTCCGCCAGCAGGAGCCCTCAGGGATGGAAGTCTTAGCCAGAGCCTTCTCCCCAGCTACTTCTCCTTCCTAATCCCTGGCTCACACTAACCCCTTTGCTCCCTCCCGAAGTTCTAACCTCCTCTGGGTCTCTCTCTGTAGCAGATCTCCAGCCTGCCTGGTGTTGGGAATGGATGGGGGAAAAGAAAGGGTCAATCTTGAATGCGGGATGGGGAGAGGGCATAGGGACAACAAAATACAGAGATTCCTAGAGGAAAGCAATTATACTGAAACGCGGCTATCAAAGTATTAAAAAAATCTGTAGCAATTTGTAGTTTAAAAGCTGAATACATGGTAATTCCTGTGCTCTTTTATTAACACATTAAAAAACAAGATCTAGCTACAGGGCTAATGACTACCATAATTTCCAAGTAGTGATGAGCATAAACAATATTTTGAGATATCTGCCAAACTGTAACACGAGATGAAAATATCTGTGTGTTCCGCTGGCGCAGAAGTCTTCAAGTGTTCCTCATGTTCTGTGGTTTGTCACCTCTATTCATACTGAAAGGAAACGACACATTTTACGTAAGGCTGTTGGAAATAAGGGTGTGTTTTTTTCCCCACTCACCTTCGCGGACCCCCTGAATTCTATCGAGGGCCCCAGGAGACAAGCCCATCTCAGGTGAGTGGACCTTTTGGGATCAGCGCATAGCGTCTGTTGTGCCAACTCCCAGGTTCATCAGAGGGAGAGCCCTCTTAGTCGTGGGAGACCCTAGGACGTGTGGGTAGGGCTGGAGTGATAACCATTCCCTTCCGGAAAGAATGAATGAAATCTCCTGCTCCATTCAAAATAGCTGCCAAGCACCCGAGGAGAAAGGCACCACCTGCTCAGAGCTCTGGTCTCTCCCCAGCAGTGTAAATGTCTCTTCTCATAAATCCAGGGGCCCAAGCAAACAGCGGGAGAGGGGCCTCCCTCTGGGTCTGTCTCTATCCACACTGGCTCGCACACTGGCATTGGCTCCCCTAGGACCCTCTCTTCCTGCGAGCCCCACCCCGCCCCACGGGCTGCCAGAGGGGCCGTAGGCTTGTGTCCTCTGTGATCTTCTTAAAACCCATGCCCAGGACACAGAGCCCTCAGACTCTAGAAGTTCCACTGGAGGAGATCTCAGCCTTCTCAGGCCAGCTCTGTCACTCTGCACCCAGGCAACCTGAACCCTGGGATGTTGGGAGGCTTGCTCAGCTCATACAGGTCCCCGTGGGCTCAGGCTCTGCACCCTGCTTCTCAGCATCCCACCCAGGGCCCTTTCCACTCCGCCTTGTCCGAGCCGACTTCCTCTCCCGGCTCGCTGCTCGCTGCTCTGCTCTGTCGCTTGGAGTAGTAAGATGCACAGCATTTTCAAGACCCCCTGCAGCCTGCTACAGGCAGGCTCCCCCGTACTGCCAGCCTTCCCCTGGCTCTAAGCCACCCTAGGGGAGGACAGGAACGTCCACCCTCTCCCCAAGGCGGAGGGTGCAGGGGTGGGAGGAGCCCCCAGACGAGAGCCTTCTCAAGCCACACCCTCTTTGCTTGGCTGCCAGCCCCGCCCAGCCTTGTTGAACCAGCCCCTCCACCGCCCTCCCCCCGGCACCCCCACCCCACCCCATGCTCCTAAAGAAGGGTGGGCGGACATGGGCGTCGAGGACAAGCGCGGGAGACCAGCAGTGGAGGATGGTTGCCTGGCAGGAAGCGCTGGCCACTCGGGGTCCAGGAGCTGGAGGGTGGAAGTGGGGACAGCGCCAGGGAAGCTTGGCACGGCGCTGGAGCAGGAGGACGGAAGGGTGAGAGGACTTCCAGGCAGTTGGGCATGTCACATAATTATAGGAGAAAAATTAGGCCAGAGCCTGGCTCTCTCTGCCTCTGTCTGAGTGATCATCGCCCTTATTATAAAGCAACTAATTATTAGCCTGGTTCATTAGCAATTATAAATCTCTAACTCCAGAACTTCATTAAAAAAATGACAAGTTAGCACTTAATTATTTTCCCAACTGCCTGGATCGTGCATGGCGTTAACACACCCAGTTCCCATCATTCTCGGGAACACTGTGGGCTCGCGGGTCCTGAGGACCTGTCCCTGCTTTGCCCCCCACCCAGAAACCTGGGTGTCCCAGCAGAGCGAAGGTCAAATGTCCCCGTGGGGAAATGACAGAGCTCTCCCTTCCTTCCGCTTTCCAGTCAAAATAGAAACAACACATTTACAGAGCATCTCTGAGGGCCAGGTGTTTGGTGCGACTTGTCGCGCGGAATCTGTCCTAAACCACGTGGAGTGGATATTGTTCACCGCCATAGAACCTGAGGGTACCATGCTTGTCCTACGGGTCAGAGAAGTCGCAAGTGGCCAGGCTGGGTGACTGTCCGGGCTGGGCGGACTCCAAGCGTATACCTTTCACTTCTGCTGCCTGCCCAGCCACAGCTCTGTGGTTGGTGGACAGGCTGGCACCGGGGAAGGAAGGGTCTCAGGTTGGGGAGTGCCAGGATCCTCGACATCTAAACTCCCCAAGACCCACCTGCCGAGGGAAATCTCACCCACCAGCTCCGGGGACGTCTGACCAGCACAGGCTGCCTTGGGGGATGGAAAACCCCTTCCCATGCCGGGTGCTGACATTCTCCATCGTCCTGTAGCTACCTGGTCAGTGCCCCCCCCCCCCCACCAGCCAATCCATCCCTCCCTCGTAGAAAAGAAGACGAGTCTTCCAGCCCTGCCCCCACACTGTTCCTGGAAAGAACCTTCTGGTTATCCCAGACCGCGACTCATACTCCACCAGCGGTCGGAGGTTCATGACTGACACGAACCCGTGCGTGATGTGGAGGTAGGAAGGGCGCGAGGGGCAGGGGTTTGCGGGACCGAGGAACGGGGGTGCTGGCTGTTCACACAAATCTTTGTCATGTTCAAGTCCCAGGTAAGTAAGTTGTAAGGACCCAAAACCAGAGAGCTTACCACGTCTGAGGCAGTGCCACCAGGATGCGGCACGGGGGCTCACGGATTTTGTGGAGGAAGCCTGTATCTCTCATCCCAACCCGGGAAGTCTTCCCGAAGGCGGTGAAGTCTCCAAGTCAGGGCCAGGTGAAGGAGCAGGTCAGCCAAACAGGGTGAGTTTCCAAATGCCAATCTGCGAGGCTCACTCGAAGTCACTGGAATGTCAGCAGCGGAGAAGTCGCAGGGAGGGTGGGGGGTAGGAAGCCTCGATGAGCAGCTTGGGTTGGGGCGGCCGTGGTGGGGGGCACCATTGAGTAACAATAAGAGACCACGCTCTCAGGAGGGTGGTGTGTTTACTTGTAGGACTATCACATCCCTGAGGAACTCGTAAGTCTGGGGTCAGAGACAAATCATGAAAACAGTCTTGACTGGGGCTGGTCCCTGAGAGGCATGCCCCACCCCCTGCCAAGTACTAGCTGGTGTAACTTTCACACCAACCCAAGTATCATCCCCTGTTGCGCAGGAGGGGAAACTGAGGCATGGGGCAGTGGTCCTGTAGTCTGGGAGCAGGGAAAGCAGGATTTGAACAAACTGGTCTGGCTCCGGGTTCCCCTGATCTTAACCACTAGGTTATCTTGTGTCTTGGTGCTGAAGCTGAACCCCACCTGGGGGAAGGACAGCGGAAGGGGCTTTAGTGGCAAAATACTGGTTTCACCCGGTGCTGAAGGTCAGCCAGTGTCCCCACCTACCACAGGAGCCTCCTCCCCTCCCATGGGATGTTCTTTAGGACAACAAGGGGACCCAGCAGGAGACGTGAGCTCCTGCTGGTGGGACCATCCCTGAATCCCCTGCCCCTCCTGGGGGTCCCCATGAAGACGTGGAGCAGAGCGTCCTCTGCTGGCTGGAATGGGAACATGCCCCGGAAAGAAGCCCACGCCAAAAGGAAGCTCCCGTTCATTGGCCCTCCAGAACAACGTTCTTTTAGAGAGAAGCTCCAAGGAACTCATGGCTTCGAGAACAAGGAGAACATGTGAAAAGGGATAAAGATGAGCTCACTCCACGGGTCCTCAAAGACATTTCTTAAGTTCAGGACTGACAGTCAAGGAGGGCATCCTGGAGTCAGGTCACCGAGGCCAGGGGTGCAGGATGTTCCTGGAAAAGCAGAAACAGTTCTCAAGCATGAGGACCGAAGGAGAGGTCAAGTGTGACCCGCCCTGGCTGGGGTGCGGCAGGGGGTGCTGGCTTTGACAGCTGCCCATAGACAGCATGGGTGCCTTGATGGGGGCATTAAGCTGTAGAACTTGGGAAGGGGCACACAAGTGACCTTTGAGGGTTAAGGCAGCACTAGGAGCAAAAACCACAGAAGACCCTGACCCAGTCAGGATCAGCCAAGAAAGCCAACGTGGAAAGGGCTGCCTTTCCCATTACTGAGCTCCACGTCCACCGAGGTATTCAAGAGTGTCTGGTGACACACCCCTTCCCGCCCCGCCCCCACCACCCCACCGGCAGGAATCAAGCAGAAGAGAGTTGTGGGAAGATATCATGATAACTGACAACCTGAGAGGCGGGTCCCATCCTTAGCCCATTTTCCTGAAGGCACAGAGAGGTTAGGTAACTGTTCTAGAACACACAGGGCCCCAGCTCCCTGCGGGCTGACCCTGTCTGCAGAGCTGTCCTCACCCCTCCCACTGTATGGCAACCCCATACTGGGCTCAAAGGGTCTCGGGGGTACTGAGATGCTTGGGTTCCGTTAGAAGACCCCTTACCGCCCAGGGACACCGGGGCTCCTTGCTGCTCCCTCTCCCGGCTCCCTCTCCCAGGGTGGCCTCCCCAGGAGAATCCAGAGGCCATGCCCTGACTCAGGGCAGGTCAGAGGGGAGCCGTGCTCTGGGCTCCTGGGCCCCTCCCTGCAGATCCCAGGACATTCCCTTCCTGCTGAACACAGCGCGCCCCGCACGGCTGTCAGCTCCCCCACCCAGCCACCCACGCTGTCAAGCAGGGTTTACGGAAGCCTCGGCAGGTGATGCCTTCCTGTCTGGGAACAGCACCTCTCAGCAAACTGACAGGTAATTGGCCCCTAAATCCCCCGGGAGACACTGGGAGGATGAGGAAAAATTACGGCTGTGGAACTGAGTCTTAAAAACTCTATCACCTTTGCTGACAGCGTAATTACTCCTTTTTCTCGAGATTTAGTGCAGATCTCCAATCCTTAAACAGCTGAGGGGTATTTTAAGGGCTCTTTCTTTCCCATTCTCTCCTTCCTCTCCGTCCGTGGAAGCCGGATTCCTGGCACTGGTCGGCTTCCCGTCTCTCCTCGGAGGCGGAATGTCCCCGGCTGGCTGTGCCGAAGGCCACCCCGGGGAGGGGACAGCAGAGACACCAGGAGGAAGGGGCCTAGATTCAGGACTGACTGGTTGGGCCCTCCTGGGGCAGGAAGGTTCTAAGTCCGGAATGACTCCGGCCACCTATTTGCCTGTAAAAGGGGATCCCTGGGCTTGGGAGAGGGCCCTTCCCTTCCCCTGCGGCGTGGGCCCACCCATAGTCCTTGGGTCTGCTGCGGAGGCCACCAGTGGGCAGGTCCTCCCTCAGCCCAAAGGGGTGTCTGGTGTGGAGCCGGCTGCAAGCCCCAGGACCTCACTCCTCATCCTCCAGGTGGAACTGAGCCCGGGCGCTAACCCACGCGCAAACTCACCCCTCATGGGCTCTGCTTTCTCCCCTTTCACAACCCTTGCCACTCACCTACTTCTTGGGTCAGCCCCCCAATAAACCACCTGCCTCCCAACTCCTCATTTCAGAGCCTGTTTGGGGGAAACCCACACGGAAGGCCCCTGCTCCCCATAGGCTGGCCAGAGAGTTGCGTGGGCCCTGACTTCTGTTTGGAAGTGGGTGATCGCTGAACTGAAAAGAGACGGTTTGGGTGATCCCTGGGGCTCCTGTTCCATTAGCTGCAACGTTCTAGAGAGGCAGTGGCCCTTCTCCCCAAAGTAAGGAAAGGGGTTCTGGGACCTGAATTCAGGAAGCCCTGGGAGTCCGTCTCCCTCTCTCCTGCCTGTGGGTCCATGTGCGAGGGTCGTCTGTGATACTGACTAGGAGGGGAGATGCTGTGTGACGGCCTTCACTTCCCCTAGGCTGTCAGCACGAGTGGGCCTGGGATCAGGAACCCTGACTAGCACAGTCCTGCTGTCCCCCAGTCCAAGGGGCTCGGGAATCAGAAGGTGGGTTTTATCTTTCAGTGGCTGTCAGGACCGTACTCTAAGAAATGGAGGCAGAGGACCAGATCTGGGCAGACACTGGCAAGGAACCGGATCTCTCCTGCTGTTGAGGGACTGCAGGAGACTGGGAGTTCACAGCCAAGGACCAGTTAGTTCAGGGGGACAAGAAAGCGTGCTGGGGCCAGCAGATCCAAGCCAGCTCTAGGAAGCGTTGTCGGCAAATCCCAAGTGCCAGGGTTGGCCCTAGAATTAGTTCCAGACTCAGGGGCTCATGGAGACACCCTGGGGAAGATGGGCAGGACCTGAGCAGAAATTTGTTTCCTGAAGCAGCCAGGGCTGTGCCTGAGCCTCAGGGCAGAATTCTCTGCACCCTTAGACCTTCCCAGCCTAGTGCCTCTAACAGGATTGCAGCGGGGCCTGGGGGTGGCAATCAGAAGTGGGCTGCCCAATCTCAGCTCCCGAGACATTTTTTTTTTTTTTAAACAAGCTCCACCAGCACAGAGCCCAGCACAGGGCTTGAACTCATAACCCTGAGATCAAGACTTGAGCCGAGATCAAGAGTTGGAAACTCAAACGAAAGAGCCACCCAGGCGCCCCTCCTAGGACATTTCTGTGTGATCTCCTCACTACATTGTCGCTACCTCACCAAGCTCCCTTGACACTACATGCCAACATCCCCCGTCCTGGGCAGAATACCAAAAACGGACATTTACTGAGTGCCTACTGTTTGCCCTGCAGCGTTCTGACCCGCTTACCCCCATGAATCACTCAGTCCTCCACGCACCCCCAGGAGGAAGGTGCTGTTTCTTATCCCTGCTTCAGAGACGAGGAGGTGGAGACACCCGAAACCCACTCACTTCATGGCAGAGACAGGGTCGGAACTCCGGTTTGGGGGATCTAGGGGTGTGCTTGTCACCACTCGTCTGCACATCCGTGAAACTGATCGCTGAACTCAGGAACCCCGTCTTGGAAACTGGCGTCTTCTTCCCCTCCCCTTGCTCCTCTCTGCTTAGATCTGGGTTATTTTTCCCTGGGTCGGGGTGATGGTTCGTTCTAGGTAGACTTGACTGGGCCAGGGGTGCCCAGAGACATTCGAACAAACATTCTGGGTATGTGTCTCTGAAGCTTTTCTGGGTGACATTCACATGTGAATGAGAAGACCCAAGCAGCTGGTCCCCGGGGACTCATCCATGCCAGTTGAAAATCTGAATAGAACAAAAAGGCTAAATCAGAGGGGGCTGCTCCCGCCTGCCCGTCTGAGCTGGGACTTAAGCCACTCCTGCCTTGAGATTCAACCAAAACACAGGCTCTTTCTGGCCTCCATGTGCCCACAACCGGACTTGGATATCAGAGGCACCCCTTCGGGACCTCACGCTGGAGCTGGCCACGCAGACAAACAGAATGAGGGCAGAGTGTGCGCCGGTGAAGGGGGATGGGGCAGGCAGTAGTCACCATCCCCATTGTGCGGCGCCTTCTGTGGCACCCCGATGCCCAGGCCCCTGGTGCCCTGGGAAGGTACAGCGGGGCTTCCGCAGACCAGTCCTGGGCTGTGACTTGGGCTGTGGTCCTGCCTGCTTAGCCTCCCCAGCAGCCTTTCCCCAGATTTCTTTGCTGCTGAAACCAGGCAACACCAGACTCTCTGGCTGGAGCCTAGACCACAGCCTGAGTGAATCCACATGGGCCCGGCCCCCAACACGCTACCCCCTCAGAGGCTGGGAGCTTCACAGTCCCAAAACTGAGGCTCCGAGAGGCTGAGTAATTCTGCTGAGGTCACATAGCTTTTCGGGGGAGCTAGTATGCCAACCCAAGGCTCAGTGGCTAGAAACCCACATTCCTAGCTGCCGTGATCTCCAGGCCCTTCTTTCCCTGGATTCTTTCTCCGCTGCCTTAATCCTGCCAACAGCAAGGGAGAGGGCGAGGGAAAGCCCCTGTGCAGAGCGGGGCCCAGGAGCCAAACTGTTTCCGAGCTGGATGCTTTCCTCCAAGCCTTCAATGAGGTGTCAGCAGCTCCTTAACTCTGGCCGCGGCGACAACGCTCCCGTCATATATATTCACGAGCTGGGGCTGAAAAGCCGCACGACGCTCAGCCATTAATCCTAACGCGGGCGTGCCACGCGGCATCTGATGCTCCGACTTCAGTGCGGAGGGGCGTAAGGGCCACGGCGCTGGGAGCGCGCCCCAAACCCATGGCCACGTTTCACTCGACGCCCTCCCATCCCAAGAACTACATCCATATTCCGTGGTCGCCTCCATGGCTGGTGACAGATAGATAGATTCATGAGCCGGCCCCAGCCCTAGGATGTGCACCCCGAGAGAAAACAGAGTTTAAGAGATTAAAGCAAGAAAAAAAAAACCCCAAAAAACAAATAACAAAAGCAAAACAAAACAAAAAAGAGATTAAAGCACTGCACCCCCCTTCTGGCACCCCAGGTGGCTGAGCTGAAAGCCCCTTCCCTGGTGAGGGTTAGAGGAGACCGTCATTTTTCTGGCATTGATCCGTGGGTTTTTCATTTGCCAGGCACTTTGCAGGGAGTGGCCAGAGCCAGGAGTGTGCAAGATGGATCTGGAAGGCCCAGGAGGGGCCAGGGAGTGAGTCGGCGGAAGTGCAGGCGATGCGGATGCGGGGAGAGCTGCGGTGGAGGGAGGCAGCGTGGGCATGGAGGAGGCAACTCACTGGTTGGTGAGTTTTACAGGTCACTGGAGCCCCAGGGAGGCGCAGGAGTGGGGAGGCTGCCGGCTGTGCCCGCCCCACATGGCCGGAGCCAAACCGAAAGTATCGAGATTGGTACATCCAGAAGCACTTCGCTATTCCAGGCACCGGCCTCCTGCAGCCCAGCCCTGGGGAGGGGGTGGGGGCTGGCTCTGCCTCCCCACAGCAGCTCTCCTTCTGCCTGCTCCTCCACCACCATGCCTCTGTGCTCAGTGCTCACTCCTCTGCTGCACTCGGCCCCTCTCTTTTGACCTCCAACTGTCCTCATGGCCACTGGCCAGTAGTTCGATGGTCGTTCCAGCAGGTGCCTCCTCCCCCCAGAGGTCTGCTCCCAGGACTCAGGGGCCACGCAGTGCCTCCTGAGCAGGACTCGAGGCTGCCTGGCCCCCTCCTCTGTCTCCTGCAGGAGACTTTGCAGGGGCAAGCCCTAGGTGGGTCACTTAGACTCTCCGGGCATGGACTTCGTGGCGGGTGTGGTGAGCGGTGGCCGCCTCGTGGAGCTGTAACAAGGTTCAAGGAGACAGGGACAAAGTGCCCGATGGACGCTGTTGCGTTGGCCAGACTAGAAAGGTGCAGACTGTTTGCAGAGCCCCTCTCCTCTCTGAAACCCGAGGGTTTCAGAAAGTTGAAGGACGGGGCTGTGGGGTGGTTTTGTTTGCTGTGGTGGGGATCAGAAGTTTCACCTGGGACAGACGCAGCATACATGGGACAGTGGGTGGGCACTCGGTCCAGAAGTCAAATCCGCGGAACTGGGATTCCAGGGCTGGGGGGCAGGACCACAGGAATGTGGCTGTTACCCCCGCCCCCTTGGGTGTGCAAGGAGCATGGGCTACTTTCTCCAGATTTCTGGGGACAGGGAGCCTCCACTGGACACCTGCTTGTTTGCCTGCTCTGATTGCCTGGTCTGACCGCCCCCAGCAGGCTCCCAGATGTTTGCTCATTTTCCTCTTCCTCCCAGAAATTCAGTGCAAACAGTCCCAGGCACAGACCTAAATGCCCTTCTGGGGAGAAAGTGTGTGTGACCCTAAAGCAGGCCAAGGAGGGCAGCGGGGCTAAGCCAGCACCCCTAGGTGGGGAAGACCAGTTGCCTATGGCTCCTACCCCGGGGCCCCCTCCCTGCTCCCCATACCCTGAGCCGTGTGCAATTTGCAGAGCGGACAACACAGGGCCTCCCGGGAAAGGGCCATTCCTGCCCCTGCTGACAGGGGATTGCAGTACCCACCCCATAGCCACGGCCAAATTTGGAAAGGATAAGCCCTTAGTTACACTTGTTGGATCACTTGGGGAGAGCGGGACCCTGGTCAGTGAGGCAGTTGTGGGGGAGCTGCCCTGGGGACCTGGTGTCACCCATGCCAGTCTGAGAAGGAGAGATAGAAAGGCCGGGAAGATGCTCCTCACCCTGACGCCCCGCTCCGGGACCTGCTACTCCCCGGTGGTTCTGGAGGCCTCCTTCCTCTCCTTCCGGCTCAGCAGGCTCCGGGAGCCCGGAGCAGACGTGCGCAGGTCCAAATCCCAGCACGCACACCCAGGTTACGTTGTGCAGAATTATGCCTTTCTTTCCTCAACTCTAAAGTGGGGACAGTGACACCAACCTGCTGCGTGGCCCTGTGGAGAGGATTCAATGGATTCATTTATGTCAAGCGCTTGGAATAACACTCGCATACAGAGGGCTCGCAGGCAGGCGGCAGGTGTACGATTCCTCCCCGCCCACCTCTTTGAGACCGCCCCCCTCCCCCGCAAGGCCAGGCTGCTGCTCTTGGCCCTGGGAGGGGCTGTTTTGCCCCTGATCTAACTGCCACTGCCACCTCCGTCTGGCTGTGGGGCCCAGGCTGGGCCCTGAGCTTGCCCTTCCTGGAGCTTGCTGGCGTCATGACACAAGCAAGAGCAGGGCATAAAAGAACTTCGTGTTCTTTAAGGAGAAAAAGGAGGATCAAAGTCAGGTTGCTACCATTCACCCTCTGCTAGGGCAGGCGGGGGTGCTCAGCCTCCCATGCCAACCTCTGGGCAGGCAAGGGACACTGCTTTCCACCCTCCACAGAAACTTTTTTTTTTTTCCTCTGTCACAGACTTGGAAGAACATCCTTCTGACTCCATCAGGGTTCTCATTGTGGGAAACGGAACACCGTGCTGAGGGAGAATGTTCTAGAAGGATGTTGAGGTGCACAGAGTCAATGGGAGAATGCAAAAAGACTTGGGAAGTAGGGAGCAAGGGGGTCCTGGAGGCTGGGCAGCGGGATCTGTCCGCCTCTGTCATTTCTGCCACCATAGTCTCTGGACACAGCCGCTGCTCCAAGAGACCCCTGCGAACAGCTTCTAACCGTGCTTGCCTGTTTTCACCAGGCACTGCAAAGTTGAAGCTGGGGTGTGTGCCTGGCCGAGCTGGGTCACTTGGCTGGCCCTGGCTGGCAGGACTGACCAAGCCTGATCCCCTGATTGGCCCTGGGGATCAGGGGGGAAGGAGAGGAAGGTCCCTCCCTCGGGCAGAGGAGCGGGAGGGGCCGGGCTGTAGCTTGCAACGCTGTCCACAACGTGCGGCTACCGCAGAGCAGCCAAGTCTGCTGCCCGGCCTTGATGCTCCTCCCCAATTCCCCTGTGATCCAGTCACGGTCAGTGTCGTAAAGCACCTTCCCCAAGTCCTTCGCTTTAGGGCGGACACATGGAGGCCTCCCTGGGGTGGGGGAGGGCAGCGAGAGGATGGGCAACATTCTGAGGGAGGAGAGAGCCATTTGGGCAGGAAGATGGAGCCAGTGAATCTGGCTTGTCTCCTTGTAGCGGGGCAAGATGGATTGTATTCATAAATGCTCTCCGCGATCTTGAGCTCCCAAGCAGGCGGCAAGTGGCTGGGAAGGAGTCCCTTTGACCTTCCCTCTGCCCACCATCACCACCACCACCATCACCACGACCGCTGCCCAGTCCGGGTCCTGTCCTTTCTTTCCTATGTGACCAGTGTTATGTATTTAATGGAGGGAATCCTAGGGAAAGGGACCCGAGAACTTGCTACCACGGAACGTGATGGGGACCTCAGCATCCCCAAACCTTACCCAACCCTTTCAGTCGGCTTTCCGTCTTTCACTCCACCCAGCTTGGCTGTGGCATCCACATGCGCTCCGCTCTGCTCCTTCCTGGTGTGGCCCCGTGCACAGACCTCCATCCCCACCTTGGAACCCATCTCT
Organism: Mustela nigripes; assembly: GCF_022355385.1. NCBI lineage: Eukaryota > Metazoa > Chordata > Mammalia > Carnivora > Mustelidae > Mustela > Mustela nigripes. Next base: position 6,960,458 of record NC_081572.1, on the reverse strand, counting down.
CACCACCCCACCCCAAACCCAGCACAGCTGTCCTGTCCCCCCTGACCGATGAGAATAACTGGAGCCCATCCTCCATGGACCCTCTCTGTGTGGGTCTGTAGACAACGGATTTCAAATTGATTTAAAGCCTGTGTCATGCCGGCTTAAAGAAAAATCCCCACAGAAATTAACTAGTTTAACATTTGGGGGAGACTCGGCAGAGATTGCTGTTCTAATTACAGAGGAGGCACCTTCCCTCCAGGAGGAGATGGGGCGGGGGTGGGGGCAGCTGGAAAGTTTGGACACGCTCCCCAGAGAAGGCAGAGCCAAGGCTCCCGGCGTGACCTGCCCAAGGGCATCAGGGCATCGCTGGCAGTGGCCTCCGAGTCCCCCCACTTCCCAGCCGGGGTGAAAGCGGCCTCATTGGGAATTTGCTCTCTGCTTGCTCGCGCCTCCAGCCAGCAGCCAGACAACCCCTGGCGCGTGCCCCAGTCTGGCTTTTTCTCATCCTGGCCTGAATTGTTTTGCCAGCTGCCTAAATGATCTTCCTGTGTCCAGTCTCCCCCACGTCCCTCTACCCCTGACACTGCCACAGGGCAATCTTCCTCCACATGAAGATAACCAAGTCACCCTCTCAAAGAAAGACCTGGAATGTCCCCATGTTGCCTGTAGGGTATAGGTCCTCGCTCCCGAGTGAGGCAGGAACAGCTCTTCTCCTGGCCCCGCCACAGTCAGTGCTCAGCCCCTCTCCCCCATAGGCCCCAGCTCCCAGACACGGTGACTTAGCCACGCTGATGTTTCGTACGGCACCCATGCCCTCTGCCCACAATGCCCATCACTCCGGAGCTGCTGCTGAATTTGCTTCCTGCCCCCAGCCCCGCAGGACACCGCCCCTTCCTCGGGAGATCCTTCAGAAGGGCTCGTCACTCGCTTCTCCGTAGGCTTCCTTACCTTCCTATGCATCTGGTCCATGCACGCTTGCTCACTGTTCATGTGCACGTACGTACCACACGGGGAGCCAGGCAGCTGAGCAGCGAGGGCTGACCGAGGCCAGGCCACCCCGCACAGAGCCTGGCTCACGGCCTGGGAAGGCAGGGCTGTGCTAAATCACAGGCTGCGAGCCGTGGGCAAGAGGGAGAGACACAGCCCAGCCCCCATGGGGCTCAGCTGCTCCAGGAGACGGGCTCTTCCGCCGCCGCACTGTCTTCCAAGCGGCCCCGGGGGGTGTCGTGGCTGCTTGTTCACCAAAAAGCGATGCTCATCTCTTCTGCACGTGTTTTGGGTGCGACTTTGTTAGGTCCCTCAGGCACATCACTTCATTGAACCCCGAGGTTTTCCGTCCCACCTGGGAACTTGTCGCCAATGCAAATTCTTAAGTCTCTCCCCAGACCTGCTGGCAGACTCTAGAGGGACAGGGTGGCCTGGCTATGTTGAATGGACACCCCCCACAAACAGGGAACCCCAGTGCCACTCGAGCAGGCAACCACCCCGGAGCGGGGATCATGCTCCCAACTTGTGGGGAGGACACAGGCCCAGCCGTGTGGAGGGACTCATCCAGGATCCCCCACAGTGAGCCCACGTCTTGACTGGGGCACGTGGTAGCCTGCCTCGCAACCCCCCCGAAAGACACCATGTCCCACTCAGACCTGAGAACGTGAGCTTATTTGGAAAAAGCATCCTTGCAGATGAAAACAAATTAAGGAGCTCGAGACTAGAAGCTCTGGGCCAAAACGAAGTGCCACTGCAACCATCCTTAGAGACAGGCAGGGGAGCTTTAATCTCCATGAGAGAAGGTGGTGTGAAGACCAGGCAGCACCTGGGGACATGCAGCTACCGGCCAAGGGTCGGCAGGGGCTGGACGAGGTGAGGCGGGAACTTCCCAAAGAAGCGCAACCCTAGATTTCAGACCCCAGCTTCGAGAACTCAAGAGAACCAGGGTGAGTCTGCACAGCAGCTCCAGAGAATGAACGCCCGGTCGTGGGCTGGCACGGCTCTTGGGGATTTGCTGACTCCCCGGTGAGGGAACAGGTGCTTGGTAAGGAGCCCACAGGATGGGCCTTTCTCTCTGGCATCTTTCCGTCCCAGCCAGGGGGTCCCCCAAGGGCAGGAAGTGAGACCTGCTTCTCTTTTCATCCCCACGCTTTTGTTCAGGGCTTGGTCCATTGACTGTTGTCGTCCCGGGGCTCAGCCCGTGGCTAGGATTTCAGAGCTGGTTCCTGGTCGGGGTTAAGGTTTTGTTGCAGGAAGAAAATCCCTGTAAAATTTTTCTGAGGCCAGAGGAGATATCGAATAGCTCCCTTGGAGGGATTTCTCCTACGTGCTCCTCTCGGAAGCAGTCAAATGAATGCAACGTGGACGCTTGCTTCCCACACTTTAATGTGCTCAGGAGGCCCCAGGAGGTCTCGTTAAAAGGCAGATTCTGAGTCAGTGGGCCTGGGCTGGGCCTGAGAGCCTGCATTCCTTATAAGCATCCCAAGGATGCGGGGCTGCTGGCCCACACGCCAGGCTTGGAAGTTGTTTCCAGAAGCGACCCTAATACCACCTGCTCCAGCGTACCCCAGGATAAAGAGAAGGAAACAGTCTGCGAAGGGACAGAGGCTCGCCCAAGGTCCCAGAGCTAGGAATCAACCTCTGATGGCCACGGCCCGCTTGTGGAGGTGGGGAAGGGCATGGAGGGCGATGGAGGGTGAGAGGCTGCCCCGCTCCCACCCCCTCCCCCACCGGGCGGCCAGCTCTGCTCCTGCTCCTCACCCTCCCCGAGATTTTAAAACAAACGTCAGCTGCCAGGCTGATCGATAGGCCCGCTCATCTGTGAGGTTTGAGGCTCTCTCCACAGATGTAATCAGGGCTCTGGAGACATCCTGGCAGCGGGCATGTGGGGAGGGAGCACAGTAATACATTTAATCAAGGAACAGATGGGGAGCTGATAGAGTGTGTAGAAAAATCAGGTTTCTGTGATAACATTCTCTTCCACTCAGCCTCCGCGTCCCCTGGCTTCGCCGGCAGAGCTCCCAGTGCCCACTCCAGCCTTGCCCTTGCAAAAGCTGCTTTCCCCAGGATCCCCGGGGCCCCTGGAGCCACGCACGGCGGGAGCTGGGTGGAGGCTGCTGTCTGCTGGGCCCGAGCTCCCAGGCTCTGCCGTTCCTTAGCCTCCCCAACACGGAGCCTCTCCCAGCAGAGACAGAGGAGGCCGGGAAGCCCGAGAGCTGCCAGGCCAAGCCCCAAGTTCTCAGCGCAGAAGGCTTCAGAGATGCCGTCCACGGCCAGCGCCTGCTGGTTTACAGGGAGGAAATGGAGCTTATCTGCCTACTAGAGGCTGGCCCACTGCAGAGTTCCCAGCCCCTCGCGCCCAGCCCTCCTGTGTTTCCTCAAGGTAACTCGGTCCAAGGAGAGGTTGTCTCAAGCAGCGGTTCTCAAACGGGGTGACAGCTGGGGTGACATATGGCAGTGTTTGATGGTTACGACTTAGGGAGGAGGCTCTGGGTGTCTAGTGGGTAGAGGCTCGGGGAGGCTGCTAAGCATCCTAAAGGCACAGGGTGGCCCCCAGGACACAGGAGGGTTCCCCCCCACCCCAGGCAGAAATCCCGCTCTAGAGAGCCAGACGCCAGCAGGGGCTTTCCTCAAACCAGGCTGACCTGCTTCCGGGGGGTTCCTCCAGCTTCTTCCCCATCTCCAGTCGGTCCTCAGATTAGCACATTCGGTGTCTACCCTGGTCCACGCATGCTTGTGCACTCTAAATGACGGGGCACGAAGTGGGTCACCACAGAGCTGGGGATCGACTCTGGGATGCTGAGCTCTGGGGGTCTCGGGATTCACCTCTGGAGCTGCACGTGTGGCTCTGTGGTTGAAATAGTAGGGGGGTGGCCGGGAGATAACACAGGAGAAAATGTCCTCTCCTCCTTGTGGGCCTGATCTCTTATTTAGTTCCAGGAAATCTACTTTATAAGTGCGGGCGGGGGGGTTCCCTCTGATCCCCTCCCCACCTCACCCTCTGGCTTTGCTCTGGACCAGACATCTTCTGTGACCGGCCTGTGGCTAGCATCTCTCTCTGGCCTGCTGACGGTCTCCATCTCTCCCTGAGATCTCGGCTACAGGGAAGCAGGCACCTTGTCTTTGGGGCCACCTCCCAGAGCTTGGGGTGGCCTCCTGTGGCAGTAGCCTCTAGACCATGCTCTTCCCCTCTTCCCCCGATCTTCCTAATAAGACTTTGATATCGATATATTCTTAGTAATAACTTAATTCCCCGTATTTATTGGGTGTTCAGTATTTTCCAAACATGCTTAACGTACGTCACCAGATCATCCCAGCCAGCTTCTGATGCAGTATTATCCCCATTTGACAGATGAAGAAACTATATCTCAGAGAGGTCAAGTAACTTTCTCAAGGTCCTGGAGCCAGGAAGTAAGCACGCCTGGGACTTGAACCCTTGACTGACTCTAAAGACCATTCTCCTAATAGTTCTGCTCCCCGGGGTCCCTTGCTCTCGAAGCGGCCCTCATAACCACAGAGGGCATTCCCTAGAAGCTCATAGACAGGTAGTCCCAGCCCCACCCCGCCTCGCCCAGCCCCGAATTCGGACTTGGATAAGTGCACTCAGTTAGAGACCGGGGGACTGCTCGATCCAGTGCTGATCTGCAGGACAGCGATGAATAGTCACAAGCTCTGCTTTCCCGGGAGGGGTGGAGGCTGGGGGGCGGAGACAGGAGATGAGGATGTACTAAGGAACAGAGGTGCTGAGGAACCCGTAGAATTGGCAGGTGCAGAGCATGTCCGGGCCAGTTTGGTCTGGCCCATGGGATGTCTTACTTGCCCACCTGCTGGGTGGCTGTCACCCTGTCTGGCCACCTCCCATCCCTCTCATTGGATAGTCAAGAGTGCTAACTTCCCATATGAGAATTGTCCCTGCCCACGGACACGGCTGATTGTGTCTGCTTTCTAGGTCTGGGACGTTCACTCCCACACCTTCAAGAACAAGCTTTCCCCTGGCTGGACAACAGGACCTCCCCCAGAACTTGCATCCCGCATTTTCTTTCCCTGTAGCAGTCTTTGCCTCTCATTGGAAACCCTTTCATCTCCCGCTTGAGCTGGGACTTGGGGCTTCTCCTGGGCATCTGAGGTGTTTTTTCTGTTACCAATTAGAATATAAAAGTAGAGCCATTTATCAAAGGTGTGCGGAGCAAATACAAGCACTGCACTGCAGGGAGGTGTGGGTCTGGGCGGCCAGACTGGGACTCCTCTAGCCTGTGCTCTGCCTGTGTGCACCACACGTGCCCAGGGGGCCCGGCCACGAGGTTGGCCGGCAATCCCACAGATCAGCGGTATCATTTTTCTATTTCACACGGAGGTAAGTGGCTCCTTTAAGTTCCGTGAGTAAGTGTATTATCGCGGCCGGCAAGAGGCAGCAACCAAATTAAACCTCAGATGCCTACTTTGGCTTGCCTCTTACCTCGCCTTTTGGGGGAGGAGCTGCTGAGAACTCACTCTCTGTTGGGGGTGGGAAGTTTCAGTATATCCAGAAAGTTCTGTGACCAGGTGCCTCTAATGAAAAATTGTGGCTCACAGGGTGACTATGCATACTTTTAGATTCATGTATCGATTTCAACAGCGTTTTTGCTCAACTCAGAGACAATGAAACATATTTATGGGGAGGTAACTTCCTACGATGGAAACTGCTAGAACTTAGCCGGACTGAGTTGCCACTCTATCTCTTGGGGACTCGAGGAAAGGGTCTTCAAAGGTTTTTAACAGTTGTCCTATTGAAAAGGGATTAGATTTATTCTGAATCGTCAGAAGGTTGTATTTGGACCCCTAAGGAGAAGCAGCAGGGAGACTTTTGGATTCGTAATGATTATAGTCAGTAAGAGCTGGCAGTCTGAGCATTTACAGTGTCTCAGGCGTATGGCATATGGGCCCTGCTACTCCAGCTGTGTAGTTTCTACCTTGTTCTAAAGATGAGACTCTTCTAGGGCCTCCTGAGTGGGACCTGTTGAAGAAACAGTCTTCAGAAGCTAGATCTGATTGGAAGGAACCTGACATCGGCTGGGCTGTGTCCCCATCAGAGCACAGGGTCCTTCTCCTCCCTGGCACTGCCCACCAAGAGCCTGATGGGCAAGGCAGGCCCTCACTTGGCTTCACGTCAGAGCCCAGTCAGTACTCGTGGGATAGGGCCGGGGACTGGCTTCCCTAGGCCCCCCTGGAGGTCACCACTCTCTACCTCCTGGAGCCACCCAGGGGTTCCACCCACAGTGGAGTCTGCCCGGTCGGCGGTGTTTGGCCAGCCAAGGTCTCCCCTGGACAGTTGAAGTTCCGGGCTTTGGGTAGGAAGCCCTAACTTTGATCCTTGGAACCTACTTCAACCCAGGCCTTTCGGGAGCCCTGGGCTTTAGAGCAGAAGTCTGCAAACATTTCCTGCTGAGATCCAGAGAGTAAATACTTGGGACTCTGTGCCCGCCAAGAATCTCTGTTGCAACAACCTAACTCTGAGCAAAGTAACCAGAGATGATATGTAAATGAATGAGCATGGTTGTGTTTCAATAAAGTTTTATTTACAAAAATGGGCAGCAGCCAGTCTGGATTTAGCCCATGGGCTGGGATTTGCTGATCTGCTCTAGTCATTGGCCTCCACCAGTGAGCCTGTCACTCTGGCCCCCGTATGGGTCTAGGAACTCAGAGCGGAGGACAGGTAAAAGATCAGGGCTCCCAGTGTTTGACGTGAGCCTTGACGGTTACTCCTTAACAGTGTAAATCTTCCAAAATCACCATTGCTTTGATGGTCCTCATTTTATGGATGAGGACCTCGCCCTAAATTCACACTAGTGGTGATTGTGTTGGAGCCACATTGCTGGGACTTTGGAGCGCACGTTAATATAACCATCTGGGCTTGAACTGAAGGTGAGCTCAACAAGGAGACCCAGCCGACCCGGAGGGGGCTGCAGCTCAGGGTGGGCATCCCCTCCGCTACCGTGCTGGTCACAGCCTGGGCTGTGTGCCGGGGGACCTCTTTCCTTCAAAGGCTCCCTCGGGCTCTGTGACGCTGGGCTCTGCGTGGGGAAGCGACTGGGCACAAACTTACTATCTGCTGCTCTGTGCACCCCTCCTTCCCTTCTATTTGCACTTAGGCTCTTGCATGTGACAGACTCCTGGGTTTGGGATGCCTGGGGGGCTCGGTCGGTGAGGTTCTGTCTTCAGCTCAGGTCATGATCCCAGGGTCCTGAGATGAAGCCCCACACTGGGCTCCATGTTCATTGGGAGGCTGCTTCTCCCTCTCCCTCTGCTCCCCCTGCTTGTGCACACACACACACTCTCTCTCTCTCTGACAAATAAATAAAAAAAATCTTTAAAAACAACAAAAACAAAAAAAAACTCCTTTATACCCGTGCCCTGCCCTGCAGGGGGCCTGGCTGACCCATGAGGGAAACCAATATGGAGGTGCTGTCTGCTTCCAGCTCCCCACACACTGGGAGTAGACAATCCCAGAGTCCCGAGGTCATTGGCCTTGGTGCTGGGCAGGGAGCCCCTCACGCAGGGATGGAGGTGATGAGGGAGGCCTCCTGCTGGAAAGAGTAACATGCAAATCAGTGTCTGACTCCAGTACTCCCAGCAGGAGATCCGGGCACAACCTGTCAGCGCTGACAGGAGGACACGGTGACAAATACCTCCATGACAACTGTCAGAGCACAGTGTTAGAACGCAAGAGTGGGGACAGGACTGCACAGTGTGCTGTGTTCCTGGGCAGGGTGGAAAGATGCCGAACCACCCAATGCGGGGATCCCTGCCATTTTACAGATGTGCACACTGAGCTTCCAGAAACGTCCACCATGCAGATGTCTACCCAGAGTCCTAACCCTCTTGGCAGGATTGTAAATACATAGTCAGTCCTCGGATGACCCAAGAGGGCGGTGCTGCCCGGCTCATTGGTGGCTACATCCAGAAGGAGCTGTCCAACGTCTGGCCCAACAGTGGGCACTCGGGAAATATGCATGGAATGAATGGGAGGGGGCCGGGGCCAGGGAAGGGCGAGCACCAGCGCCCAGCTCCTGTCCTCCTGCCCCTGATACCGGTCCAGAGCTATACCTGCTCAGCACGCTGACCCTGGAGACACTCTGGGGAGACAGGCAGGCAGGCACTCTGTGAGTAGGCGATCGGCCTCCTACAGGACAATAAAAAGGACTAATATATCTAAAGCCCATGTAAGGCGCCAGACAGGTGAGCACTACTTGTTTACAAGCCTGTGTGAGACCAGAATTTTCTGAGCGAAACATAAGCCATCCAAGTGGGAGCTTCCAAGGGGCCAGGACAACTCCAGGCGGCCACCTGGTGGGCAGGGTTTGGTGCCAAAGCAGGGCACGTGGCTGGAGCAGCCTCCCTGTACGGGGTCCTCTGGCTGGATCGCAGCACCCGAGAGCCATGCCAGGCCCCAGGGACCAACTGCCCCCAGCAGCTTCTGCCTCCAGGTCCCGGTGCCCCAAGGGATCGGCTGCTAAGCCTGTCACTTCATCCCCGGATTGGGGCTGGCCTCTCACGGAGGTCTGCAGCCTTAGGAAAGAGGTCTAGGGAGGTCAAAGCCCCCCTTACAGACCCTGAGCACTTCCCCTAGGCTTCATTCTTGCTTCCGCTGGAAACTTGGGGGTCCAGAAGGATTTCAGTGGGACTACGATGGGGCAATTTGCTCCTCCCCAGAAAAGACAATGAGTGTAAAGCTCCTGGAATGTTGCCAATGCCAAACACAATCGGGCAGGAAAACTGGGTGCTGATATTTTCACAGATTAAGTCTCTAATCACAAAACCATCAGCAAGGAGGGGGAAGGGGGCAACGCAAGAGGGAGATCCTGATCATTTCTCCTGGTCCTCACAGCTGGGCTGGGTGCCTGTCCCTTCTTCCTGTCCCCGCCCCTTGTACCGCCGACCGGCTGATCCCACCAGCCGGGCACCGGCCAGATGCCCGGGGAGGAACAGCCAAGGCAGTAAGGGACATTTCCACGCAATGTTCTCTTCTTTTCATGGGCTCTCTTCCAGGCTGCAGGTGTGGTGGCCCGAAAATGGAGCAGGTGTGTCCTCCCAGGAAGGCTGGGCACAGGCAGTGAGGTGCTGCCTAGCCTGAGGCCACAGCCTTCGGGGCAGCCCTGCATCAGTGACGGGCGCTGGGTGGGGTCACATGCCCCCCCCCAACTTTGACCAGCATCTCCCTCTGTCTCATCCTCTTGCCTCCCCCTCCCGGCGGAGCCCCAGTCAACATCAGACACCTCACCCTTCCTTCCAAGTTGACGTCTGGAGATTCCAACCTCCTACACACACACACACTTCACGGCACCGCTCTCTCAGCCCTGCCCCGTGGCAGGAGAGCCCCCTCCCCTCTCTTCTCTCTGCACCCCCCGCCCCCAACCCCCTGAGCCTGGCCCCTATCTTACCTGAAAGCATCTCTCCTTTCTTCCCCCTTCTCCTTTCCAAACCTCTTAATTTCCGGCTGCTGGCTGTCTGAGGAATTGTTTACCGCCATAAACCGCAATACAATTCCATAAATATGTTATTTATCCTTCCTATTATTATTCCCCATTATTTATTTCTGAAACTCTATTATTAAATCTGTAAAGTACTCGTGATACACTGGCAAAAGAAAGACACTATATAAAGGTGAGTTTATTATTATTATTACTCTGTGATTAAAACAAGGAAGAAAAATGAACCGCATTAAATCAAACCAGATTCCCTTTCGCCTGCAGGGGCCCCTGCTTTTAGGTGAAGGACGGGCCCCTGGGGCCTGAGCTGGGTGAAGCTTCTTTCCTCCAAGTTGGCTGCTCTCCCGGCGCCTTTCACAGCGGCTGTCGGCTGTCGATGACACTTGGGAGAACCACAGATTTGCAGGAGGGCTCCGTCGCCGGGTGGAGTTTGTTCTGGGCAAAGCGAAAGCGATTCCGTTTGCAATCTTACTTTTCGCCATCAGTCACTGCCGGTGACATGAAGAGGTAATAGAAGTGCCCAGGAATCCTGCATTTTATTTCCACTCGGCAGCATTTCTCTTGCAGGGGAAACATAAATTCAGCCAATTTTTGTGCAGATTTTGCAGAATTAGTCTCTCTCCTGGCTGTGTGTGTGTACTCAAGAAAGGGACCAAGGGATGGCCCCACCCTGCAGCGGAAGGTGGTGTCCCAGAGAAAGGCTCCTCTGGGGAGAGAAGTGGGAAGGCCATGGGAAGCCCAGTGGAGACACCTGTCAGTGCACAGGTCACAGGTCAGTCAGGGAGCTGGGATGGGGAGGCTTTGTGCACCAATAGCTCTTCTCCGGGGTGCGACCCTGCACCGGCCTCAACAATGTCACCTGGGAATCCATTTAGGTCTGCAAATTCTCAGACTCCACCCCAGGCCAGCTGAACCACAAACTCTGGGGGTGGGGTCCGGGTGATTCCCAGGATCACTATTCCATACATGGGACTCAAAGAGCCACCCAGCAGCAACATCTGGGAGCCCGTCAGAAATGCAGAATCGCAGGCCGCCTGGGTGCCTCAGTCTGTGCACCTAGCGTCTGCCTTTGGCTCAGGTCATGATCCCAGGGTCCTGGGATTGAGCCCTGCACTGGGCTCCCTGCTCAGCAGGAAGCCTGCTTCTCCCTCTCCCATCCCCTCTGCTTGTGTTCCCTCTCTTGCTGTCTCTTTCTCTGTCAAATAAATAAATAAAATCTTTAAAAAAAAAAAAAAGTAGAATCGCAAGCTTCCACCAGACCTGATGAATCCAGACCAATTCTTCCAGCCATCAAAGTTTAAGAAGCTCTGCCCTAGTACTTTTGTCACTCTGCCGGGTCTGGTGGACAGGGAGGGGCAGGAGAGCTCTTGAGAATGAAAGCCATGGACTGGCACTGGGGGTGGCCTGGGGACACCAGTGGCTTTTAGAGAATGGGTCTGGGGCAGCCGGGAGTTAGGCATCTGGGGGTTAATGAGAAAGGCACGAACAATTGAATCTGACTCGAACTTTTTGCATGTCAGAGTTAAGGCAAGAATCATCACAACAGGCTCAACCAGGATGTCTGACTCCTTAGGAACCAAACTGACATCTTGTCATCATTGTCAAATCTTTATGACATCCCCACCGAGAGAGAGCACAGGAGAGCGTACGATTTGATTATTTTGTGATGGCCTTCAGATAATTTTATATACTCTGGGATGTCACAAAATCAAGCCTGCTCGTCGCCAGGTTGGGATCCGTTGCTATGGAAACCACGAGCGCCGAGACTGGGGTTTCGGACCTCATTCCCAACTCCGACCTACCCGGTGCTTGAAGCCAGTCGCCCCACTTCTCTGTGGCTGACTCCCGCTTCTATACAGTGGGAACTCGTGAACTGTTGCTGGGTGCATGGGAAGAAGGGGTTGGGGCTTCCTACGCTGCCATCTTGCTGACATCACTGGCTCCCACCTTTAAGTGTCTGCTCTGTCCCCGCCGCACGGATTCTACCTTGCTCTTCCCCTACCTTGCTCTTCCCCATCAGCCCCGCTTTATGGAAGTGAGCACAGAGGGACGGAAGGATTGGCAGGTCCTACGTGCTAGAGTTTTTTCAACCTGTCGTTGTCCATAACATAGGTTGGATGACCATTATTCCTTCCCTTCTCAGTTTGCCCAGGTCTGAAATGGTGAGAAGGATGCCCCTTTAGTTACCCCCTCACCCAGGTTTGTTGTAAGAACAAGAATTCAGGGCGCCTGGGTGGCTCAGTGGGTTAAGCTGCTGCCTTTGGCTCAGGTCATGATCTCAGGGTCCTGGGATCGAGTCCCGCGTCGGGCTCTCTGCTCAGCAGGGAGCCTGCTTCCTCCTCTCTCTCTGCCTGCCTCTCTGCCTACTTGTGATCTCTCTCTGTCAAAGAAATA